>NC_060121.1:501757832-502060862 GCF_021461395.2 Schistocerca americana
AATCTGAACTGAACGATTTAGTTAGAGACCTAGGCCTTTTTAAAGGATCGGCAGAGGTTTTAGGATCTAGATTGAAATACAAACATACGTTGGCTCCGGGTACATCCTGTTCTTGGTATCGATCGTGGGAAAAGGAGTTTGTATCTTTATTCTCTCAAGAAGGTGGCCTGATTTTTTGCAGTGATGTTCCTGGACTTAAGGCACGCTTCAAAATATGCTCCTGATGAGTGGAGACTTTTTATTGATTCTTCAAAAAGAAGCCTTATAGCAGTACTTCTACACAGAAAGCGAAAGCGTTATTTAAGGACTTAAGAGCTTAAAGAGAAATGGAAGTATAATGGAAATGTAGTTTACAACGTGATTTATAAGTAAAATAATAACGTTGGAAAAAATGTGATAAACTGCTTAAATTTTGTTATTATACCCAAAAATACTCCCTTTTTGTGAGAAAACCTGACGTGATAGAACAAAATGGATTGTAGTTTGCAAATCAGTGCTGAAAAGTACATAAAACTCAGTTATCAAAATTCAAACAACTTTAAAAAAATATTTTTTTACAGACCTGTGTAATTATTAGCATCTGCGCAAAGTCGCTTGTGTTTATTAGGTCTGAAGCCGTCCTCGTCGAAACAGCTTGATGTGGTCGTCATTTACATTACTCCTAATGCTGTGTACCCCACCCGTTATTGCCGCAGCACAAGAGGTTATACTTCTAATCAGGCAACGAGTGCTGTAATCATGGCGAGTACGCAGCAGCTCTGACACATTGAATCTCTTGTAAAAGTATAGCTTAATCAGTAAGTGCCAAATTACTTTACGCACTATGAGTTCACAAATGTCGAACTTCCCAGAGTGTAAAGGGGAGAAACTATTCTCTCAATGAACAGCGCCTGGATTACGTAATTTTCCACAGTGCAGCGTTGATAAGGCGAGAAACGTGACACATACATCAGAGCTGTGTACCTGTCATCTGTTTGAACGACTGCTCTATAATGCTATTCTTAATCTTTATAACCCCAAAAACAAATACGTGATTTAAATATCACATCAAATGACTTATTTTCGTCGTGAGCCAGCAATTTAATGAAATGTTAATTTCTAATACTATTCAGTAGATACTGCAATAGCATTTCACACAATAATCTCCATCTACCTACTTACTTCTCAGGTCTGCGTACTGTGGGTGCGCACGGTTCCTGTACCACCACTATTCATTTCCTTTCCTCTTCCGCTCGCAAATAGAGCGATGGAAAAACGATTGTCTATATTGCTCCGTAAGAGCCCTAATTTCTCTTATGTTCGTGATTCTTACAAGGAATGTAGGTTGGTGGTGGTAGAACCAACCTGCCGTCAGCTTCCGATACCGGTTCTCTAAATTTTCTTAGCAGTGTTCCTAAAAAAGAATGCCGCCTTCCTGCCAGAGTTCCCATTTCAGCTCCTGAAGCATCCCTATATATATAATGATTTTTGAACGCTATTAAGGCAAATACATTGTTTGTTCTCTATCAAAATCTTTCGTTTGCTATCTATGCCTATCAGTAGTTAGTACCTTCAGTAGTTAGAATCTTTTATTTAGTTGACAGTATTGGCGCTAGCTGTATTGCAGTAGTTCGAGTAACGAATATTTTTGTGAAGTAAGTGATTCATAAAAGGTATGGGCTATTGTTAGTCAGGGCCATTCTTTAGTAGGGATTTTTGAAGGTCAGACTGCGTTGCGCCAAAAGTATTGTGTGTCAGTTTAGTGATGATGAGAATAAGTAAAGAGAAAACTGTTTTGAGTACGTTGAGTTTTGCTCAGCTGTTTGAAAATCAAATGACGTAGAACTTTACCAGCACAGTCATTTATAATTTTTCAAAGGGGACGTTTCACTTGTTGTTCGAACCTACCGGTAACATATCTAGCAATCCGCCTCGGAACTGCTTTCTTTAATACGACGTCGTCTGGATCCTAAACACTCAAGCAGCATTCGAGAATGGGTGGCTCATTCTCCTTCCCTGCCACAATCCCCACAAGTTCGTTAAGTTTAATGTCGCTTTGCAACGTCACGCCAAGATATTTAATCGTGACAGTGTCAGGTAGCACGCTACATAGGCTGTATTCGAATATTATGGGCTTGTTTTTCCTATTCATCTGCATTAGATTGCCGGCCGGAGTGGCCTTGCGGTTCTAGGCGCTACAGTCTGGAACCGAGCGACTGCTACGGTCGCAGGTTCGAATCCTGCCTCGGGCATGGATGTGTGTGATGTCCTTAGGTTAGTTAGGTTTAATTAGTTCTAAGTTCTAGGGGACTGATGACCTCAGAAGTTAAGTCGCATAGTGCTCAGAGCCATTTTTTTTTGCATTAGATTACAGTTTTCTACATTTAGAGCCATCTGCCAACCATCACACCAACTATAATTTTTTCGATTCCAATCTCAACGACACACCTTCCCGTGCACCGCGGCATCATCAGCAAACAGCCACAGATTGCTGCTAACCCTGTCCGCCAGATCATTTGTGTGTAAAGAACATAATAGCGGTCGTATCATACTTCCCTGGGGCGCTCGTGAACGATAAAGACTTTGTACCTTTACAAATAAGTTCGCGGCCTTCCTCATATTTGTAGTTTGCGTTTGTCTGTCATACTCTGTCTGCATACCGGCATATCGATTGCTCTCTAATCATCGTCGCCAGAATGCAAAGCGCTGGACGTAACGTGCGTAATGGGTTAATTCGTCGCGCCTGATCACATTCGTACCCAGTTCACTGTGATTAACAGGATGGTTAATAAACACGACTATACCATAATTTCCCATTATACAGAAATGAATTTGAAATTTGAATTTACACCTCAAGTTTGATTCTTAGGCATGTGATAGATAATGCTTATTGTTAGCCGCGTACACTCAGGTGCCGAAGAACGAGCTCTTTTAAATTATTTGTTCAGGACATTTCAGAGCTATGTTTTAACGGTTTTTGTTCCAGGAAATCCAGCTACAACTGAAAAAATATTTTCAGTTGCGAATGTTCTCGGGAACCGAACCACTGCCCTTAGGATTGACATTCTGTCGCGCTGACCGCTTTTTTTATTATTATTTTTTTGTATTTTGTTCGTTATAGTTAATTGTATTTGGTCGTTGCGGACGTCACATGACATCCGTTCAAGTTCGTTTGTTGATCCTTCGACCCAGATTTGTTATTACAGAGGCCAACCAGTTCTCTGACCAAACACGCTGAGCTACCGTGCCGGCAACACTCAGCTGCCGGTGGCGGACACCGTGCTAGAAGACTTTGTGGCGTGGAATGCGGTGAGAGATGGGAAGACCTTCGGTGGATCACTATTAATGTTACCGAAGTTACTACAAAAACAGCGAGCTGCGTAGCAGATTCGTACGGATCCTAATCTTTGTTGACAAACAAAAGATGAACGAAGTCTAAACAAGCGCAAGGAATGTTACTCGTCACTCATTATAGCACCGAAAAGAAATGCGATGAAGCCCGAAATATCTCATTCTCTTCACCGAAGGAGATCGCAAAGCAGTTCCTACATTCGCCACCGTGAGGATGCGAAAGCGACAGTTACAGAAGAAATAAGCGGGATGGAATTCGAAAAGAGCTGATCTTTCGACAGAGTAATGACCACAGACGCTAAGGCGTTGCCTGTCAAATTATATGTTGCAAATTTGGAGTGACTTGACTCTCTTTTGTCTATCTCTTTACCGTAGAATTCTGGATCAATGGAGCGTGCTGTGCTAACGGAAAGAATATTACCAACACGGTGCAGGTCGTTCCACTCCATATGAACAGTTGCAGGACCGATATGTGGAACTGTATGTTAATAAATGCCGCACAACATGCATTAAAAAAAAGTAAAAGTAATTTCGGGCTGTTCGGAAAAGCCAAGGAGCAATGAAGTGCTCACGAATTACTTCCCTTCTCACAGAGGCCGAAGAAATGCCTGTTGACAGTTGTAGAGAACGACTCGTTAAAAAGTTTGTGCTTCAAAGATCCATAATAATTAACCATCGCGCGACAGTTAAAGCTAAGCGACTGACAGAAAGAAGATATCCTGGAGAAGATAAACGAACGCCACTGTCAGTAAAATGTTACCGATGTCTCAGATTTAAGTTTCTTTTGTCTAGGAAGGACCGAATGTTGCCAGTATTTAGTAACGAATAAGAAACAACAATTTCACAACGTGAAGTTTTTTGTCTACAGTTTTTTGTCCGGGTCAAGTGTTTAGAACTATAGTGGTGTAACAAATTGCCTGGAAAGCAAATAGCCAGATTTGTTGCGTGTGCCTTCTGACGGATCTAAAACAAGCGAAGGAGTTGGCTGCGCATGTTATTGCTCCAGGTTGCGGATAGCTAAAAAGTTTTTATTACCACCGTTTATCAGTATTTAGAAGGCAGAAGTAACAGCAATTAAAGAAGCAATTAAGTGTGGAACTGAAAAAGGAAACAAAATACTAATTCTGTCTGGCTCTAAAAGTGCTTTGGCGCAATTAGAACATGAGGAAAGTGGAGAGCTGATAACAACTAAGTTTGTAATCTCATGCAATTAATATCAAAGGCCAACAAAGAAAATAAATCTATTAATCTAATGTGAGTAAAGGGTCACTCAGGTAGCAATGCATAATGAAGTAGTAAACAGTTCTGCTAAAGAAAGTGTCAAGGAAGGGGAACCCGCTATTTACAGTTTCCAAATTGCGACTTTCTACACGTATCACAAAGAAAAAAAAAGAGGCCTACGATAAATGGGAAGACTAGTGACAAAGTTGGCCGGTGTGGCCAAGCGGTTCTAGGCGCTTCAGTCTGGAACCGCGTGACCGCTACAGTCGCAGGTTCGAATCCTGCCTCGGACATGGATGTGTGTGATGTCCTCAGGTTAGTTAGGTTTAAGTAGTTCTAAGTTCTAGGGGACTGATGAGCTTAGAAGTTAAGTCCCATAGTGCTCAGAGCCATTTGAACCATTTTTTGAACTAATGACAAAATTCGAAGCTGGAACAGGGCTTTTCGTTCGCTTCAATTCAGCTTGGTATACCAACAAAACCATGGTACAACCACAGAAATCTCCCAAGGCGATATTTAATATCAATTATTACTGTAAGGTTGGGCCACTCATGTTTCCCTGCACATCTGTACGGGTTTGAAGGCCCAGCTAACATCCAGCAGACGACCGAGATCGTTATGATGTCAAATTGGGTTGTTCCAAATATATTCCACATCAAAATAAACTGTGGGGATATCTCCTAAAATGAAGATTACCATGTGAACAAATATTGAAACGTTAATGAGTGAGAACGACCTTGAAATTAACAGTTTAATAGTACGTTACCTACAAGAAGCAGATTTTAATCAGTGACATACCTGTATCAAAGACTGAATTTTTAATTTTATTATGTATAAAACAGCTGTGTTTTTTTAAAATTTAACTTTAGTCACTAACATAAGCAATTGTAATGGCTACATTGTTTGCTGCAAAAAGCCACGAAATTTTGTTACAAAAGCTTTATCTGTGTCTCAGTGGCGTCAGTTGTTCTTAGAAATGCGGGACATACGAGGTGTTTCAGATTAGGTGCTTTTCTCCGCAATTTACAAAATAGTAAGTGACATTTAGATAGATAACCACAAAAAACGTTACTCTTTATGTGGAGTTATAAATTTTTATTTCATTATTTTTCAGAGGAGTTATAATGTACTAACTAAAACATTATTATTCCTTATCATGCAGCTGATGTATTTAAGCCAACTGTGCAATCAAATTTCTATCAGTTTCCGTTAGGCACCTATAAATGTTCGAAATTTTGGGGATTGGTACAACTAGCTCTACATAAACTGACTATTCGGATGGATATTCTGGTGTCCGAATGGTTATTTAAGTGATGGGTTCTAACGAGTGCCAACTTTCCCGAATGCATATCTTACTGCACCTTCCGAGCTGAGGACGAAATGTAAATTTTCTGGTGTCATGGTATCACTAGCTTCCTGGATGAGTTGTCGGAAATCACGTGGGGTTATGGATTGGGTGGTATAAAAACAATTCTTTAAATGTAAAGAAAAAAAAAATTATCGTTTTAAACCGGACGGCGGCGTGAGCCTTTCCTGAGGAACACGGCGTCCTAATCGTGTTTTCCAGGAAAACCATCTTATAAGAAGCTTGTTGCTCCATGACGCGAGCAACTTTACAACGCGTCCACAGGTCGATTAAAGTGTATAATTTTCATTGCGCTCTTAGTGATGGCATCTTTGCTTTTAATTTCATCGAAGATTGTATCGACTTTCCCAAATGCCGCATCAGTCCTTCCATTTACCATTTCTTTTTCGATTTCTTCGGATTTTGCTTGCAGCCATTTCGTCTTCGCTTCCCTGCACTTCCTACTCATTTCATTCCTAAGTGACCTATATTGCTTGCTGCATTCTTTTCTGACCCTGCTATTTTTGCAGTTCCTTCTTTCGTCGATCGAATCCCGTCTCGGGCATGGATGTGTGTGATGTCCTTAGGTTAGTTAGGTTTAAGTAGTTCTAAGTTCTAGGGGACTGATGACCACAGCAGTTGAGTCCCATAGTGCTCAGAGCCATTTGAACCATTTGAACCATCTTTCGTCGATCTTTTGAACTTCTTCCTGTGTTAACACACGTTTCTTCGCAGTTACTTTCATTCTATCAGAGATTGTCTATTCAGCTTCTTTTCGTATTGATTATCTCCGTATACACAGACTTAAAGAACGTCAGGCGCATCTCATCATTCCTCACTAAGCGACGTGGCGCAGTGTTCAGCACTCTGCATTCGGGAGGTCGACGGCTCAAACCAGCTTCCAACCATCCTGATTTAGGTTTTCCGTGATTTCCCTATAATCGCTTCAGGAAAATGCCGGGATGGCTACTGATTCGATGGGACCGATGACCTCGCTGGTTGCGGCGGCTGTGGCAGAGCGGTTCTAGGCGCTTCAGTCCGGAACCGCGCTGCTGCTACGGTCGCAGGTTCGAATAAGTCTAGGGGACTGATGACCTCAGATGTTAAGTCCCATACTACTCAGAGCTATTTGAACCCATTTGAACCTCGCTGGCTGGTCCTCTCCTTCAAATCAGTGAACCAAACTCATCACTCCTCAATATCGCTACACCCCAGTTCTTTTCCGCAATGGTTCGTCTGGGCAGTTAACTTATACTTCAGAGTAATGTTCATTACTAAATTGTGATTCGTGTCTGTATCTCCTCCTGGCACGTCTTACAGTCCAATACCTGATACCGAATTCTCTATCTCGCCATGATGTAATCCAGGTGGAATCCTCCTGTGTCTCCGGGTCTCAAAAAGTATACCTCCTCTTGTTCTCTTTTTAATAGTGTGTTTGTTATTACGTGCTGAAATATATTGCAGAACTCAATTATTCATTCTCCTCTCTCGTTCCTGCTACCAAGTCGATATTCTCCGGTAACTCATTCCTCCTTCCTTACTACCGGGTTCCATGATTATTAGATTCTGAAAATCTTCAAATGTGTGTGAAATCTTATGGGATTTAACTTCTAAGGTCATCAGTCCCTTAGCTTACACACTACTTAACCTAAATTATCCTAAGGACAAACAGACACACACACCGATGCCCGAGGGAGGACTCGAACCTCCGCCGAGACGAGCCGCACAGTCCATGACTGCAGCGCCTTAGACCGCTCCGTTAGATTTTCATCTCCCTTTAGAAAGTGAAGTGTCCCTTAAACATCATGACGCAGTGTAAGTCCCTGATGATGTTACAAACTGTCAGGGAGGGTGGAGAACATTAAATGTATCAATTTGCCGAGTAGGGAGCTATAAGCGAAAATAGTTCCGATATCTGCGGTAGTGGAATATGTGTACCGGCACTGTTGATGCTAATATTGTAGGATAGGCAAATTTCAGAGGTGGTAATATGGACCAAAACAAGTGCAGAAAAAAGATGTGTTTCATAGTATCGAAGATAAACAAGTGGTCATACGTCTTAAGGGATGCATTTTAGAGCCCATGTTTACTCGACTTTTTTTCTTGTTTTGGTCCGTACTGCTACCTCAGAACGTTGTCTGTCCTGCGATATTAGCAACAATAGTGCCGGCACAAACACTCCACTGTCAGAGATATCAGAACGATTTTCGCTTGTAACTTTCGGTTCGGTTGTTCCCGGACCAGCGTATGTTACCTGAAATGTACCCACATATCATCACTGAACTTCTGTAACATCATCACGGAACCATCCTGAACACTTCCTCCATCTCTTTATATTCTGTTTTTGGCGTCATTATATAGTTGTGAAGTATAGTTGCTCTCGTTGATTTGTTGTAGATTTTCAAGAGAACAATCCTATCACTGCATTGTTCGTTGTAACTTGCTCTGTGACCTACCTTCCTACTCGTAACGATTGCTACTCCTGCCCCCCCCCCCCCCCCCCCCCAATTTGTCTTGAATTGTTCGCCTTTGCATTTCCCTTTTCCGATTTTCTAGCTTCCCTATCACGGTCATACTTCTGACGTTATACTCGCCGAACGGTAAAGTGTTACCCTTTTATTCGTTATTCTTTATCTCATGCTTATTTCCCCACTGACTGGCCTGAAGATTCGGGTGGGGGAATAATCCGTAAGCTTTTGGCAATCTAGAGATCATCACGACACTTTTTTAGTTACACACACACGTGGCTTGGCTGTAGACAAGGTGAACATTATTGCGAAACCCCTGGATACCTTCGTGCTTCATGCATTTCGCAATGACAGTACCATTTTGCACAAATATAACAGTCTTTGATACAAGGCCAGAATCATGCTTGAGTAATTTGAGAAGGACTGATGGTTAATTCACGTTTATGTGTTCAAATTCTCCATATCTGATCCTGACGGAACACGTCTAGGACACATTCGGGTGCCAGCCATGCGTTCACAATCCACAGGCCCGAAATTTAAGAGAAGTGAGTGATCTCTACAAACCGGGATCACTTATTGTGATCGTTGATATCTTAATATGTACCCACTTCAGAGTGTTTTTTCTCTGTATTTAACAATCTTCCTGCAAACACGTCACGTAATTTTTTACCCGATTTTTTTCTGTACGGTCGTAACTTCACCACTAAGTGGACTACGTCTGTCGGTATACACTGAACGTTTTCCGTCCATGCGTCAACACTTAAATACCTAACTTGCTGCTCAGGGAACAATAAACATTAATGGCTTGCTCTTGTCATATGTAATTCGTGGTTCTAAACAACTAAAACATAATACTCTTCAGAGCTATAATTATTCGTCTGAAAATCAAAGGCCGGCCGGTGTGGCCGTGTGGTTCTACGCGCTTCAGTTTGGAACCGCGTGACCGCTACGGTCGCAGGTTCGAATCCTGCCTCGGGCATGGATGTGTGTCATGTCCTTAGGTTAGTTAGGTTTAAGTAGTTCTAAGTTCTAGGGGACTGATGAGCTTAGAAGTTAAGTCCCATAGTGCTCAGAGCCATTTTTTTGAAAATCAAGTAAATACAGAGGCATTGTTGTTCAGTACACGCGATTTTTGAACTGCATTGTTTTTAGATCTGTTAAACACCTGAAGACAAGTGATTGGACGGAATATTTGGTTCTAGGGCAGTACCGGACCCAAAATCTAAGACTTACACACTGACAAGCCAAAACACTGTGACCACTGCCCACCATGACGCAGAATGCCGCCTGGTGCCGATGCAGGCACGTGACGCGGTAACCAAAGTGTGTAAGCGGAGCAGATACGAACGTGGGATTATCCTAGCGAAGATATGGGCTGCAAATGGGGAAATCCATTGAGATAAGCGACTCTGACAAAGGGCAGATTATTATTAAGCAGTGCCTGTGAACGAGTATCTCGAAAACGGCGAAGCTGGTCGAATGTTCAAGTGCTAATGTCGTGAGAATTTACAGAAAGAGATAGAAGGACCGTGAAACTACCATTAGGCGCTAAATGGTTGGACGTCTACGACTCTTTACAGAAGGTGGTGTTCGGAGGCTTGTCTGCTCTGTAAAGTAGTATTGATGATGATCTGTGGAATATCTGCCGAAACAGCACAATGCTGGTGGATGCACATGTGTTTCGGTGCACACTGTTCATCGTACATAGTTGAACACGGAGCTCCGCAGCAGACAACCACTACGTGTTCACATGTCGACCCAACTACATCGTCAGTTACGATTGCAGTGAGCAGAGGACCATTGGGATTCGCCGTCGATCAATGGAAACGTGTCAGCTCTTCGTGTGAATCATATTTTTGCTTCACTAGGTCGATGGTCTTCTCCAAAAACGGCGTCTTCGATGTGAGCGGCGGCTCGATAGGTGCGGAGCGCAACGGACTCAGGTTGGTGGGAGCAGCATTATGCTGCGGGAGAAATTCTACTGCGCTTGGATGGGGCCTATGGCAGTACTCGAAGACACGCTGACAGTTGCGAACCACCTGCATCCATTCACTCCTTATGTTTTCCCTGACGGCGATGTTATCTTTCAGCAGTATGATTGTGCGGTTCTCAGAGCCAGAACCGAACTACAGTGGTTTGAGGAGTGTTACACTGAACTCATGTTGATGTCTCGCCGACAAAATTCGTCTGAAGTAAATCGTATGGAATCTATGTGGGTCGCCATACGCAAATCAGAGGCACGTTATTTACGCAAATAACATGACCCGTACTTAGACATCTGATGCCACAGACCTCGACGAACCTACCAACAAACAGTCGGATCTCCGATACGCAGAATGAGTGATGTATTTCGTTCCAAAGAAGGAAAACAAGCTATGAAGCAGGTGGTCGTAATGTTTTGGCTCATCAGTGTATGTAAGGGGCTATCAACAAGTCTGCTTCTGAGGACGTTGCTGCAGTGCATACACTACGGTCGCAGGTTCGACTCCTGCCTCGGGCATGGATGTGTGTGATGTCCTTAGGTTAGTTAGGTTTAAGTAGTTCTAAGTTCTAGGGGACTGATGACCTCAGAAGTTAAGTCCCATAGTGCTCAGAGCAATTTTTTTGCAGTTCATATGCTATCCTGCGTGACTCCGATGCGGGTATATACGAGGATGACTGCAGAAGAAATGCACACTGTTTTTGTAAAAATACAGTTTTCATTCTGCATGTGTGAAAGTCTTACAGTGTGTAGATACATCATTACCGCTTGTTTTCAAACTTAGTTCAACCTGTTCCCTTGATTGGCGCCGTCACAGCATGTCTTCAAGATGGCTGCTACACTTGACGTTCGTCAGAAGCAACGTGCTGTCATAGAATTCCTGTGCTGTGAAAACGAGACACTGGGAAACATCCACAAGAGGTTGAAAAAGGTGTATGGAGATGCTGCTGTCGATCGCAGTATAGTTACAGTCCGTGGGCATGCAGGTTACACGATGAAAGAAGGCACGGCAATATTGAGGATTGTCCTCGCAGTGGCAGGCCTCGTACTGTACACACTTCAGACAATGTGCAGAGAGTTAACGAATTGGTGACAGCTGACAGACGCATCACAGTGAACGAATTGTCACGCTTCGTTGGGAAAGGGGAAGGAAGTGTTTGCAGAATACTGAAAGTGTTGGCATTAAAAATGGTTTGTGCCAGGTGGGTTCGCAGGATGTTGACAGTGGCTCACAAAGAAACAAGAAAAACGGTATGCAGCGAACTTTTGGAACAGTACGAGAATGGTGGAGATGAATTTGATGGAAGAATTGTGGCAGATGATGAAACATGGCTCCATCATTTTTCACCAGAGACGAAGAGGCAATTAATAATGCAGTAGCATCATGAAAATTCAACCCAAGAAAAAAGTTCAAAACCGTACCTTCTGCTGGAAAAGTTATGGCTACGGTGTTTTTCGATTCCGAAGGACTCTTACTTGTGGACATGATGCCGAGTGGAACCAACATAAATTCTGATGCATATGTGACGACACTGAAGAAACTTCAAGTTCGACTGAGTCGTGTTCGACCACATCAGCAAAGGCAGGATGTTTTGCTGTTGCACGACAATGCACGGCCACATGTTATTCAAAAAACCATGGAAGCGATCACAAAACTCGGATGGACAACGCTGAAACACCCGCTTTACAGACCTGACCTGGCTCCATGTGACTATGATCTCTTTGGGAAACTGAAAGACTCTCTTCGTGGAACAAGGTTTGAAGATGATGACTCCCTTGTGCACACTGCCAAACAGTGGCTCCAACAGGTTGGTCCAGAATTGTACCGTGCGGGTATACAGGCGCTGGTTCCAAGATGGCGTAAGGCAGTTGATAAGGATGGAAATTATGTGAAGAAATGAAACATTGTTCCTAAAGGATGTATCTACACACTGTAAGACTTTCAAACATGTAGAATAAAGATGGATAAAAAAAAAAAAAATAGTGTGCATTTCTTTTGGAGTGACCCTCGTTGCTTCGAACGGAACCGTTTTGATCGCTCCTTGTGTATTTTAAATTTGGAACTTTCTGGATTGAAGAGGAATATTCTGATAAAAAATGCAGCCATCTGAAGATTTTCTTACTATTCAGTATCGTCAAGGGCACAATAAGCTTTTACATGACAGTGCTTTTTGACTGCAATTGGATCGTTAATCGTAAATCTTTAAAGAGTCCTGAAAATTATGGAATTATCATGGCTTAGAGCAGCGCTGAAATAAGTAAGAGTCAATGTTTAATACCACTATAGCAGAAACTACGAACATCTGAATCTTCCTCTTAATTTACAGACTATTCGAAGTGCCTTCATTCTCAAGATACTTCACATTAGTAGTGGGAAAGCTGAACAGGAAAACACGTAAGCAAGAGTCAGGGATCGGTGCATCGAAAAGGTTCCTCTGCTCTCACAGTCGACGACTTTCGGACAAGCGTCCCACATGAGGTGACTTTTCACTCAGCGAAACAAGAAGAAAGTTAATTAAGTCGAAAGGCGCGTGGCGATGCTCCTGGCTGTAGCGGGCCAACGAGAACTGTCACGTTTGAGCCACAGTAAACATAAAAAGAAAATGTGACTTGTGTCTATAACATTCTGTTTCTCAGTTGTGCAAACTTGTTCACAGTAAATTAGGGACACGCGGACGAGCTGCTTGCGCAACCTAGTAACGGTACGGCGCTGTCCTCATATCCACAAAGGCGACTTGTTCTCAGAACTACTTCTTCAGGGAACAGCGAAAGTGGAATGTGAGAAAGTCATGTTAAACTTCCATAGGAGCCAGACATGCGTGATGTGGACAAGCAAACGTCCTTACGCATAGATTTATTACGCAAATTGAATATCTCTGTGCTTTTTACACGGCTGTGAGTTATGGTTGCTGCTGGAACAGTCAAACGTGTTATAACGGCCGTGCTTCGACGGAAAGTAGATGCAACTGAGCCAATGTATAGTGCCCTAATAATGTCGTAACTGAAAAAAAGTTTGCTGTCACACAAACGAATGTTTGTTGGTAAATGAATAGTGCTTCACAGAACTCCGGTTCTACAGTCAAACGGAACAGGGACATGACGTGCTGCAGCAAGTTCTTCAGTATATCTGACAGAAACTTCCATTAGGTTCAACTAACAATAATGATTGTAACATTTGGAGAATTCAGGATAGATTGTAATATCGTCTGCCTTTTATATTGCAAACCTAGATTTCAGTTAACAGTGCAGCTGCCATCAGTGCGTTGTAGGTAATTAAGTAGACTCAACGCAATTATAAGAATGGATTTCCCAAACACAGCTTATAAAGGTACAAGCATTGGTGCAACTGAGGCTTCCTCAAAGTAATTATAACAAGACATATACCGATATAACTTAGGCGTATACAAGCATTAGTCCAATTGAGGCTGCCTCAACGCAGTTTTAAGAACACATGCGTGAGTATAAGTTAGGTGCTTACAAGCATTAGTCCAACTGAGGCAGCCTCAGTTGAACTAATACTTGATCATGCGTAAGTTATATTGGAAATGGTTCAAATGGCTCTGAGCACTACGAGACTTAACATCTGAGGTCATCAGTCCCCTAGAACTTAGAACTACTTAAACCTAACTAACCTAAGGACATCACACACATTCATGCCCGAGGCAGGATTCGAACCTCCGACCGCAGCATTTATATTGGAATATGTGTCGTTATGATTACGTCCAGTCTACGTGACAACCTATGACGCACTCATAATAGCTGCACTATTAGCGAAATCTGGACCTATAATAAAAAAAGAGACATGACATTACTATTGATGCTGACGTTCTTTCTGCACTGGATTACAACACAGTCGTGGGACACAATCATTCCCATGAAGTCTCACATGGTTTGGAGACTTACTGATAGCGCTGATATTAGAAATGCACTCGTTCATGTAGCGCGCTTTCTGTTTTCTTGTAAGGTATACGGCAAGAGTTCTGATAATCAGCAGTATATGCGTAGAGAGCGAAAGATGTAAAACTGAACCCTTTTTATTCAGCGAATGTTCTCGGTAAATTGTGGTAGGCAGAGGAGCATGTAATTTTTTTGTACAGATAATACTATGCAACCGAGATAACGAAGTAAGGTTTTTCTTTACTAACAAAGAGATAGAGGGGCTGGCCAGTACTTACCTCAGCTTAGTACAGCCGATAGATACACAAAAAACAGAACCGAAAATTTACGTTCCTAGCTTTCGGAACAAATGTTCCTTCATCAGGGAGGAGAGAGGGGAAAGAAATGGAAGAAGGGAAAGTAGATTCAGTTGCCCACAACCCAGGTTATGAAGCAACTGGGAAAGGAAAACAGGGAGGGTAGCAAGGATGGAGGCATGGTTGTCAGAGGGAAGCCAAAGATGTTCTACTGTTAGTACTGTGCCAGCTTCAAACCAAAGAGGATGCATACAGAAGTAAAGAGGTATATAGTACAAAGATAAACACAACTATGTAGGATGAAAAGATGCGTGAATGGGTAAAGAGGAAAGGAAAAGAGGAGAAGACTGAAGAGTATTTGTTTCACATCTTTATATGAGATTTTCCATTAATCATTAAGGTTTTTCTTTATTATTTTAAAGGCGCGGAAATTGAAAGCTCTTAAAACTCAAGTACGATGATGTAACGCTCGTTAACACTTTTGCGCAAAGATATCTGAGAGCTGTGCTAAAGTTGTAGGCTGCCAGAATCGGCCATTTCGCTGTAAAAGTCGCCACCTGGCGCCTCCAGGCCAAGCTCCACTCCTGTATCGAGCCTATTCACTGCAGACGTGATTACACAGAAGCTGCTCACTCAAAAGGGAGTACACTTAAACTCTGAAACAGTTTTCCTAAGCTCCTGCTGATACGTTAGAAGTTACCGTATACAGGGTCGGCAGAACCGATTAAGCAGTTTCTATCGATTACTGCTGGGGCTGTGGTGGGGGTAGGCAGTTGCACGTGGTCTGTTTTTGTTCAGTCGTTGACCCCATTTTAGTAGCCAACATCGTCTGGACCGGTGCACATCGTGTTTTTGGCGTTCGCGCTTATTGTGAAAACAACAGATCTGTGATCGCTACACAACGAGCTTTTCGGCGAGAGTTCAACATTCCACATAACAGTGCCGTTCCTCATCCAGAGACAATTCGGTCCAGAGCTCGGCAGTTGGAGGAAACTGGTAGCACACTAAGAATAGATACACATGGCCGACGCAGATCCATCAGGACGCCAGAAAATGGTCAGCGGGTGAGAACAGCAGTTCAACAATCGCCGACGCGCGTTGCAGCTGCGCGGTCTTAGGCGCCTTGTCACGGTCCGGGCGGCTCTCCCCCGTCGGAGGTTCGAGTCCTGCCTCGGGCATGGGTGTGTGTGTCGTCCTTAGTGTAAGTTAGTTAAGTTAGATTAAGTAATGTGTAAGCTTAGGGACCGATGACCTCAGCAGTTTGGTCCCATAAGACCTTACCAAAAAATTCCAAAAAAATTTCCAACAATCGCAGCAACGTTCTGCTCAACGACATGCTGTTGCGTTGGGGATTTCAGACCGCCGTTTGAGAAGGATTCTGCAATGCGATTTGCAGTTCCATCCTTTCAAAATAATGATTGCTCAAGAACTACGGTCAGATTACGCCAACCGTCAAAATCTGTGTGAGCAAATGCTTGCTCAGGTCCCTCCGAATGCAGCTTTCTTCAGTAGTGTCGAGGCACGTTTTCATCTGAGTGGGTGAGTGAATAAGCAGAACTTTCGCTACAGGGCTGAAAATAACCCCTTAATTATTCATGAAAGACCGCAATATTCTCCTGAAGTGACAGTGTGGTGTGCCAGATCACAATTTGACGTGGTAGGCTCTTACTTTTTTGAGGATGAAAGAGTGAATGTGACAGTGAATTCCACGCGTTATGTTTCAATGTTGCAAAATTTTCTACAACCCAAAATGGACGAGATTGTTGAAGGGCGCGGACTGGGGGACTTGCGGTTCCAACAGGATGGAGCTACTGCTCACACAGCTCGAATTTCACTTCATGTTTTGAGAGAAGCCGGCCGGTGTGGCTGGAACCACGCGACCGCTATGATCGCATGTTCGAATCCTGCCTTGGGCATGGATGCGTGTGATGTCCTTAGGTTACTTAGGTTTAAGTAGTTCTAAGTTCTAGGGGACTGATGACCTTAGCAGTTTAGTCCCATGGTGCTCAGAGCCATTTGAACCATTTTTGAGAGAAATGTTTCCGAGACGCCTCGTCTCTTTGAGGGGTGATGTCGGGTGGCCTGCGCGGTCACTAGATTTGAGCATTTGTGGTTTCTTTCTTTGGGGATATCAGAAGGAAAAGGATTTCAAAAGCCGCCCTCACAACCTACCAGGGTTAAAAGTGCAGATTATTGAGAAGGGACTGGAATATCTGCTCGAAAGTTCAGGGACGTCTACAACAATGTATTGATGCTAACGGCCGCCATCTTGAGGACATTATTTTTAAAACTAAATGAGTGAAATTGATATATTGTACTTATTTAGAAAATAAAAACATTTTTTCTCTATATATCCAGATTTACTTTTTATTCCTCCTTAAAACTGCTTAGTCGGTTCTTCCGCAGACTGTAGTTCCATTTACAATAGTAGCTGGCCGTGTATTAAATGTCGTGTAAAATACGATCAGGAGGAAGGACGCTTCATGTTATCTTTCAAGACTGTTGGCATTCCTTATTACAACAGAGCCTGACATGACAGCTACTCTTGTTGTTTACACCGCAATAATCGATTCTGGTCCTCTTGCATTTTTTGGATACGTCTGCAAAATGTTTCAGTGCCAACATGAATGGACGTTATAACACACTACTCGTTTTCGATGGGCTTTGAAATACCGTTAATAACAACATCGTTCTTATAAAAAATATCACACTTGATTCATGTCCCGGTTTTATCACATCAGACAACAATTCGCTTACGAGCGCTGCGACCACATTTAGCACTCAGTGTAAATGCACTAGTAGCGGTCAGCAGCATAACATTAGTTTATACGATGTATTTACGGGAATCAGAACTTCGCCGACAGAAATATGCGTAGATCTGTAACTAAGCTGGCTAGGTCACACAACAAGTCATATAGCTGGCTAAGAATAGTTTTTTGATCACAAAGTGTGCATGACGCGTTTCGGAATTATTTCTATCTTCAGTGATCCAAGTACAAAGGTGACACACGACTGGTAATGCTCCTGTCCTTGTGCCACCTTTGTGCTTGGATGTATGAAGGTGGAAATAATTCCGAAACGCATCACACACGCTCTGCCATTCGTGACCTGCTGTATGACCTTTTATGACACACAGCCAGTTTAGGTGCAGATCTGCGCATATTTACAAGAATGGTTGCCTGCCTCCTACGTGATTTTATGTCACAAATTTATTTAAAACTTACAGATTTTGTTCAGGGATATCTCCTAAGTATTTTTGCATAAGCAGCCCACGGTCTCTGGGGACGTATTAGAGACCTATTGCATTTCGTAAGTTTTATTGCCCCAAATTTCCTTTGTATCAGCATTGCACTTAAAATAGTGTGAAATGAAGCAAATGCCGACAGTGTGGGTTATGTGTCTTGTTTCTGCTCGTTCGGGGACCCTGTTGTCGACAACGGTAGTTCCCATTTTACTCTTCGTCTTCAAACTGGCCATCAGCAGTGTTCGTTTCCCCGAGCGGTTCCAGGCGCTTCACTCCGCAACCACGCTGCCGCTACGGTTGCAGGTTTAAATCCTGTGTCTGACACGGCTGTGTGTGATGTCCTTAGGTTAGTTAGGCTTGCGTAGTTCTAAGTCTAGGGGACTGATGACCTCAAATGTAAAGTCCCATAGTGCTTAGAGCCATTTGAATCACTTGTTCGGTTCTGTCTTCACTGTGTTATTCCGGCAGCGTTAGTTGTACGTTGACAGCGATACGCAGCTGTAAGGACAGGTTTACCGATGAAAAGTTGGCTGACATGTACCTCGTGTATTGATTCACTAAAAGTAATGGGAGAGTAGCACGACGACGCCATGCTGAGCTGTTCTCGCAGTGACGTCAGACCCATCATAGCGCAGTGGTTAGTCTGAGGCTTGTTGCTTTACCCTTATGTTGTGCATCGGGCGTTTCCTTTGTTTTACGAATTATAGGCTTATTCGCCGTTGTGAAGGTATTTTTGCAGAAACAACAGTGACTGAGTTAATAGAATAAATCATAATTACATTATAAGTCTGTAGTTAGCTACTCTATCCGTGGGTCCCTTTACCAAAATACTTCCTGAACAACCTCTGAAAATTTTTCTGGTTCACCCTTTCACATATACTTACAGATTTTGGGACAGCCTCGTGATTTCGTAAATCTCATGATAACGAGTAATCCGGAATGATGAGATGATAAATAAAATATTATTGATGACCAAAAGAGTGTATTTCCATTGAGTGTCTCGAAATGGTTAAAATGACTCTGAGCACTATGGAGAGCTTCCGTAAAGTTTGGAAGGTAGGAGACGAGATACTGGCAGAAGTAAAGCTGTGAGGACCGGGCGTGAGTCGTGCTTCGGTAGCTCTGATGGTAGAGCACTTGCCCGCGAGAGGCAAAGGTCCCGAGTTCGAGTCTCGGTCGGGCACACAGTTTTAATCTGCCAGGAAGTTTCATATCAGCGCACACTCCGCTGCAGAGTGAAAATCTCATTCTGGATACTATGGAACTTAACATCTGAGGTCATCAGTCCCCTAGACTTAGAACTACTTAAACCTAACTAACCTAAGGACATTACACACATCCAAAGCCAAGGCAGGATTGGAACCGGCGACGATAGCAGCAGCGCGGTTCCGGACTGAAGCGCCTAGAACCACTCGGCCACAAAGCCCGGCTTCTGTGTCTCGGTTCATACAGTGAACAGTATTACTCATACGACAGTATTACGTACCCTTACGCATACAATTATTTGCGTTATAAATATTTTAACATACAACCACCAATACTGGGCATAATCCACAGCAACGTGTTCCGGAAAACAGCTCCCATCATCTGGCGGTCTTAGTGAATCGTATAGATAATGCACCTCAACAGCACACCAGGTTAAAATATAGAAAATTATTCGGATATGAAGTCCCTGTATTACTTTAAAAGTATCAGCACCAGATTCCCTAATCCGTTTATCCGCATTTCCGCACATCCTCTAATGCGCTGCTTCCGTAAGGCAGTTAGCATCGGTCACATTAGCTGCCTCTCCGTGCACCACTAGTTCTTAAAGATATATGCGGCTCTGACAGACTGCACTGAGCCGTCGGCCGTTCCATAACATTCCAATGATGTTACGAGGGCTATAAAGAGGCACCAGTTTGGACTTAGATTGCTTTGAAATGCATTTTATGAAGGGTTAACTTAGACTGCCAGATGATTGGAGCTTGACTCCTTAAAATACGTTGCTGTGGATTATGTTCCTAATATTACTGGTTGTAACATGAAATATTTATAACGATTATCTTAACCACTACCTCCGTTCTTTAAAATGCACGATATTAGAGAGCAGTTATATTCCGAAAATATCTTTTCCATATCTTTAACCGTTCACGGAGTAAGAAGACTGCGAGTGAAGTGTGTCTCACCTCATATTATCGATAGTGAAACATTTTTTAGTTTCATTTAAAGAGATACGTGTACGTCCACTGAGAGACACATAGGGAAGGCTACACAAGCCAACTCTGAATTCCAGTTGTGAGAGAAGTTTCCGCACAAAACACAGAGAACGGAGCCCCTAAGCAAAAGGGTAAAAAATAATGAAAGGGAGGAGTAGAAGGAGACGAAACGAGGAGGGGGGAAGAACAGGTGGGACGGCGGGAGTCGCAAGAGATACTTTCTGGATTTGAAGAGTTGTGTAGATGACGCATATTTACAGGAAAACACCGGGCCCATTAGTTCTAATGACTGGCGTGATTTGGGCGGGCGTTCCTGATTGCTGTTATCGCCCGATCGTTATGCAGTGACGGAGGTGGCTATCGCATCGCGGAAGGCTGCTCACCCAAATGAACCGAGATGGGCTGCGTCCGAGCTGGCGTGCTCCCATGTCCCGGCCGGCCAGGGGAGGGGCGCATCGGCGCCAGATATCTGCGCAGATATACGGCCGGCGCGCCGCGTTAGTGCGTGTGAGTGGTCGCAGGGTCAGAGGCGGCGGGTCGCGGCCAGGGGTCGCCACCCGAGCCCCGGCCTGGCCCGGCGCGGACACTGAGCGCCGACGCGGCCTGTCATCAGGCACGCCCGCTACTCCACACGGTCCAGCAGCCTTCCGTGATTTCTAATGCCTCTACGAGGACGCAGTGTGACCGACATAAGGTTAGTATATAAACGTCCATCGGCAACTGAAACATTACAGAGCATTACGTAACAATTTTTTTCATGTCATACGGGGGTGAGTCAAATGAAGACCTTAAATATTTTTTTAAATATTATTTATTGTGCAGAAGTGGTATAAAGCTGTATCACTTTTCAACATAATCTGCCTCACGCTCAATGAAAGTCCTCCAGCGCTTACAAAGGGCATAAATTCTTTTACAAAAAAATTCTTTTGGTGGTCCGCGCAACCACTCATGCACCGCGTGGCGTACCTCTTCATCAGAACGGAACTTCTTTCCATCCATTGGGTCTTTGAGTGGTCCAAACGTATCGAAATCACTTGGGGCAAGGACTGGTGAGTATGGTGGAGGAGGAATACACTCCAAATGCAGGTCTGTGATTATTGCAACTGTTGTACAGGCAGTGTGGGGCCCTGCACTGTCATGCGGCAAAAGGACACTTGCTGACAGCAATCCACGTCGCTTTGTTTTGATTGGATGCCGCAGATGATTTTTTACTAGACCTGTGTATGATGGCCGGCCGGTGTGGCCCAGCGGTTCTAGGCGTTTCAGTCTGGAACCCCGCGATCGCTACTGTCGCAGGTTCAAATCCTGCTTCGGGCATGGATGTTTGTGATGTCCTTAGGTTAGTTAGGTTTAAGTAGTTCTAAGTTCTAGGGGACTGATGACCTCAGATGTTAAGTCCCATAGTGGTCATAGCCATTTGAACCATTTTTGTGTATGATGCACAGGTGACAGTGGTCCCTCTAGGCATATAATGCTCCAAAATGACGCCTTTTTCGTCCCAAAAGAGAGTCAGCATAACCTTCCCTGCTGATGGTTCCGTTCGAAACATCTTTGGTTTTGGTGATGAGGAATGGCGCCATTCCTTTCTCGCTCTCTTCGTTTCCGGTTGGTGGAAGTGAAACCAGGTTTCGTCACCAGTAACGATTCTTGCAAGGAAGCCAATTCTTGCAAGGAAGCCATCACCTTCTCGTTCAAAGCGCCGAAGAAGTTCTTCACAAGCATCAACACGTCGTTCTCTGATTTCAGGAGTCAGCTGCCGTGGCACCCACCTTGCAGACACTTTGTGAAACTGGAGCACATCATGCACAATGTGGTGTGCTGACCCATGACTGCATGTGCATGCTGCATGTGTCCTTCAGTGTCACTCGGCGGTTTTCCTTCCCTATAGCTTCAACTGCTGTAATGTTCTGTGGAGTCATAACTCGTGCCTGACCTGGACGAGGAGCATATTCCACTGCAGTCACACCATTTTCGAACTTCCTACTCCATATGTAGACTTGCTGCTGTGACAAACATTCATCACCCTACCGAACCTCCATTGGTCGATGAATTTCAATAGGTTTCACACCTTCATTACGCAAAAACCGAATAACAGAACGCTGTTCTTCCCTGGTGCAAGCCGCAAATGGGGCGGCCATCTTTATACTGATACTGTAACGGTATGTGTGCATCTGCACTATGCTGCCACCTACAGGCCATTATGAACGTTGTTTTTAGCACGCTTACCAACTTACAGGATAACAGCGTGAAATTTCGATTTGTTATTACAAATTTAAAGTTTTCATTTGACTCACCCTCGTATTTAACGAAAAATGTGCAGCTACATTGACGAGAATGGTGTTACAATATGAAGCCTCAGTCAGATATTCATTTAAATGTGGGCAGATGTTCACTGCACAAAAGGTATAAAATCAAGGCCAGCCACATAGTGCCAATCTGCACGCGAGCACGATGTGCGGGCTACGTGCGGGCAGAGGATCGTCCCGTCTCGGCTTTGGTCAACAGTTCCCGGGAGTGCTCAGGAAGTGCGACATTTCATTTAGCACAGCGGTGCTACATTTTTCGACGACATTACCTTCTCCAGTTCGGCAGAATCGTGGCGTCAGAGCTGTTTGCCCTTCGCTACTTTTTAATGGTATGAAATAAAAAATGGTTCAAATGGCTCTGAGCACTATGGGACTCAACTGCTGAGGTCATTAGTCCCCTAGAACTTAGAACTAGTTAAACCTAACTAACCTAAGGACATCACAAACATCCATGCCCGAGGCAGGATTCGAACCTGCGACCGTAGCGGTCTTGCGGTTCCAGACTGCAGCGCCTCTAACCGCACGGCCACTTCGGCCGGCGGTATGAAATAAATTCACAGGTCAATCTTTAGGAGAAAAAGGAGTAGTCTACCGATTTATCGTCACAAATCTATAGGTATGAATCTGAGTGACAGAAGAGAAGGCTAATAATTCTCAATATCTTTCCTGCAATATGTAGTCACGTAATCAACAGGTACCGCATATTGCTATGAAACGATGTTACAACACTATGCAAGAAGAAATTAAAGAGATAATTGGCGATGAAGGAACAAAAGATTAAAACGATCAGCAGACTGATTCGTTCTTCATTACACTGAGAAGCAGTTTGTGCTAAATTTGCAAGCACGGAGCACCTGATGAAACGTGTTACGAATAGTATGGGGTATCTATAAATTATCCATACAACTTAAGACTTTAATACCTTAAATTTATACTAGATATTAAGAAATGGTTTTCAACATAAAGTTCTTTTTCTTCATTCAACCACAGGAAAGTGTGCACCCCCAGTGGCTCAGTGAATGTCTAGTCGGAAATCCATTTCTCTCCACACACGATTCTCTCCAAGGTGATATGTTCAAATGAACTGCAAAAGCATGCCTTCAACTCCTATAGGTCACTAACCTTGGCTCGGTACACCAGATCGTTTACAGAACCCTCACCATAAACACTGACTTTGCGACTACCTCTTTGAATTTCATATGTAACATGAGCACGCTGTCAACCCTATATAGAAACGTTACGACGGTTCACTTTGCCAGATACATGAAACGTTGTTTCATCGGAAAAACAATTTTTTTCCAAAAAGTCATTGTTGACGTCAATTTTGCCTAGGATCCTGCAAGCTCTGCGCTGAGGTTAATGCCTGAAGCAGCTGCACGTTGTACGGATACAGCCGCAATCTCTGAAGCAAGACATTGTGCTCTGTTAATCGTCTAATTTACAAATCTCTGGCCTCATACGCAACGATTTTATTGGACTCCTTGCAAATGTCTGCCGTCCTTGTCCACGCTGGCGTCTGAAGCAGATGGAAGATCCGCCCTTTGCATGGGGAACACTACCTCTTGCCATGAATGACATATGCCAAGCCCGAGTAGTTGATCAGAATGGTGGTTTTCTTCCACTGTTGTGTTCGAAAGATTCGTTGCACTTGGATCTGGACGTCATCCTTATGACCCAGGCCAGTCATTGTACTTTGTGCTGCGTGACATGGAGGAAAAAAAAAACCTTTATAAGTTACGTTGAAAACTATTTGTTAATATCTAGTGTAGTCTTAAATTTATTAAAGCCTAAAGCTATATAGATAATTTATGGACACCAGGACATTTTGTGGAGTCGCACGAATTATATCAGTGTCAATTGCAACAGTTTTCAATGGAACTTAGCGAAGAGTATGGGGACGTTATATATTACAGCAGAGTATCGTGGTGAAGTCAGAGTCATTCCTGGAGCGATTTTCAATTTCATACCGGCTATTGCCGAATTTATGAAGGAAGGAGGAGATCAGGAACGAAAATTAAAACATCCGGAAGCGAAAGCAGAGATCACGTTTTAAATTGACTTTCTTACACACTGTCCACAATAAGATATAGCCTAGTGGGAAACAACATATTTCTGCTTTGATGGGGACGTATTTAAAGAACAAAACGCGTTGTGGAAGGGACAGAGTGTTACAAAAAAACACCGTCCATTTCTGTAAACTCACTAGCGTTACAAAAGAAGCCAAGTTTGAGGAATTCAATGTAGCCTTCAAAAATGTTCAAATGTGTGTGAAATTTTATGAGACTTAACTGCTAAGGTCATCAGTCCCTAAGCTTACACACTACTTAACCTAAATTATCCTAAGGACAAACACACCCACCCATGCCCGAGGGAGGACTCGAGCCTCCACCGGGAGCAGCCGAACAGTCCAAGACTGAAGCGCCCCAGACCGCTCGGCTAACCCCGCAAGACGGTAGCCTTAAATACAAGATTACAGGGATAATTTTGCAAAGTTGTTGACGGCACTGAAAGTCTTACTTATGTTATCGAACTGAGATCATTTGGCGTTTCAGTGGAAGTGCCCCTGTGCATCTGCAGACTGAACTAATGATCTGCAGTGTAATTCGCGTTTAAAAGACAAATTCTTTTACGGTGAAACTGTCGAGTAGGGCTACCTTGATTTCCTCAGGAAGATTTTGCACGTCTCCACAATGGGGGTTATAAAAAAAAGTTATTTCGATCAACATATGTGCGTGAAAGTTTGTTTATCGATTAAGAAATTAAACAAGAGACGATTACGTGGTAACCTGAGTGCGAAAACCTGTGAAATATTCTGTGCCTGCCCGTATGACGACAGTTTTACCAAATAAATTTTTTTTTTAGAAATATGAAATCTAGTAATAGTTAGTGCGTCTTCGTTGCCATTTCAATGCGGGGCTTTCAGTGTTCCCTCTCTTTGCCCCTCACCCTCCCCTTATGTTCAAGTAGAGTGGCGTGGTGGTGAGGGGAGTGTGCAGCTAGGCGAGAGAACTATGGCACACGAGCAAGAGCTCTGCTCGCTACTCAATTCTTGGCGGTCCCTGTATTATATAATTAAATATACACTCCTGGAAATGGAAAAAAGAACACATTGACACCGGTGTGTCAGACCCACCATACTTGCTCCGGACACTGCGAGAGAGCTGTACAAGCAATGATCACACGCACGGCACAGCGGACACACCAGGAACCGCGGTGTTGGCCGTCGAATGGCGCTAGCTGCGCAGCATTTGTGCACCGCCACCGTCAGTGTCAGCCAGTTTGCCGTGGCATACGGAGCTCCATAGCAGTCTTTAACACTGGTAGCATGCCGCGACAGCGTGGACGTGAACCGTATGTGCAGTTGACGGACTTTGAGCGAGGGCGTATAGTGGGCATGCGGGAGGCCGGGTGGACGTACCGCCGAATTGCTCAACACGTGGGGCGTGAGGTCTCCACAGTACATCGATGTTGTCGCCAGTGGTCGGCGGAAGGTGCACGTGCCCGTCGACCTGGGACCGGACCGCAGCGACGCACGGATGCACGCTAAGACCGTAGGATCCTACGCAGTGCCGTAGGCGACCGCACCGCCACTTCCCAGCAAATTAGGGACACTGTTGCTCCTGGGGTATCGGCGAGGACCATTCGCAACCGTCTCCATGAAGCTGGGCTACGGTCCCGCACACCGTTAGGCCGTCTTCCGCTCACGCCCCAACATCGTGCAGCCCGCCTCCAGTGGTGTCGCGACAGGCGTGAATGGAGGGACGAATGGAGACGTGTCGTCTTCAGCGATGAGAGTCGCTTCTGCCTTGGTGTAAATGATGGTCGTATGCGTGTTTGGCGCCGTGCAGGTGAGAGCCACAATCAGGACTGCATACGACCGAGGCACACAGGGCCAACACCCGGCATCATGGTGTGGGGAGCGATCTCCTACACTGGCCGTACACCACTGGTGATCGTCGAGGGGACACTGAATAGTGCACGGTACATCCAAACCGTCATCGAACCCGTCGTTCTACCATTCCTAGACCGGCAAGGGAACTTGCTGTTCCAACAGGACAATGCACGTCCGCATGTATCCCGTGCCACCCAACGTGCTCTAGAAGGTGTACGTCAACTACCCTGGCCAGCAAGATCTCCGGATCAGTCCCCCATTGAGCATGTTTGGGACTGGATGAAGCGTCGTCTCACGCGGTCTGCACGTCCAGCACGAACGTTGGTCCAACTGAGGCGCCAGGTGGAAATGGCATGGCAAGCCGTTCCACAGGACTACATCCAGCATCTCTACGATCGTCTCCATGGGAGAATAGCAGCCTGCATTGCTGCGAAAGGTGGATATACACTGTACTAGTGCCGACATTGTGCATGCTCTGTTGCCTGTGTCTATGTGCCTGTGGTTCTGTCAGTGTGATCATGTGATGTATCTGACCCCAGGAATGTGTCAATGAAGTTTCCCCTTCCTGGGACAATGAATTCACGGTGTTCTTATTTCAATTTCCAGGAGTGTATGTTCCATTCAGAAGTAAGGTGCGACCCCTAGGACAGGAATACACTATTGTATTTGTTGTGGCATGGAAGAAAATAACTTCTGAATGTTCGTTTTTAGGATTTGTTGCCTTTCTTGAAACACATTCTCTATCAGTGCGTGAAGAGTGCTGACTGATGGCTGGTGTGAAAGTATAGGCTGACTTCTTCCCACTACATTCCAGATATGCTCTGTGAAAAATCAGGGGACGACATGATAGTCAATGACATGTACATTTCTCGAGGCGTTTGTAGTGTGAACTGCTTTGTGGGGTGTGACCGAACCGCTTTTGTGGAAATGGGCATGTGGGGTGGATAACGAAAAGAAATACAATCTTCCTCATCAACTTGCCAAAAATCAAGGTTCTAAACCACTCACCAGTTCCATATTAGCTCGGAACCGCCACATTCTGCTGCACGAAAACACTTACCCACACATTACAAGGCACAAACACTTCAATAGACCCTCGTAAGTGTGGTTGGACTTACAAGTTTGACTACGTTTCGTCTAAGGAGCGCGTACACTTATTCGTCAGAATGTAGACCATACCAAATGTTGCACGAAGGTACTCGTATTCAATATAAATGCAGTAAGGATGTGCTATGCAGAAATCATGTACGAACTCATGTGTTTCTTAAAGTTTCACAAATTCGAGTTTATTTCCTATAAGAACGTAGCAAAATAGAAATTCACAATTCACAATAAATTAATTTCAGAGCCTGACCAAATTTCTTAAGATCATGTAGGTGATTGAATAAATCACGATTAATTGCGTGAGTTATGTTTAGAAAACCGTTGAAGTTCCACGGTATCACAAACTATAAATTCCACAATGGCTACACACTGAAACCTTCTAAGTGTGGCTTGTATCACACGTAATCTGAAAAATAACAAATCCATCACATGTGGAAAATTTTCTATGTCCGAAAGGAGGAACTCTGAACAATTCACACGCTCAAACTAGCGGCTGTTGCATATCTCATCAGAAAAAACTTTCTCGAAAACCAGACTGAGGCTTGACCGTCACCAAAGGTGTCCGAACATGGACTCCCCACCAAAATGCCGCTGTTCACCAGGAAACCTCGACCAAGCACGACTGCTGTCAGTTAAACAGCTGACCATGAATATTGCTGAAATTCTTAATTTTATCCATTTATACACATTTGATACATCAAATCACACTGAAATTTTCTGAGAAATATTATGCTGTTATCAGTTTTCTTTTATCTGCCATAGTTTATTTCTAAATTATTGTAATTTCTATGGTTTTCCTCTGTTTTCGGATTTATGAGTGTAAATATTAACAAACAATTTAAAGTATACATTAAATAATTTCCTATACATCTTAAGTCCGGGCGGGGACTACTCACGAGGACGTCGTTATCAGGAGAAAGAAAACTGGCGTTCTGCGGATCGGAGCGTGGAATGTCAGATCCCTAAATCGGGCAGGTAGGTTAGAAAATTTAAAAAGGGAAATGGACAGGTTAAAGTCGGATATAGTGGGAATTAGTGAAGTGCGGTGGCAGCAGGAACAAGACTTTTGGTCAGGTGAATACAGGGTTATAAATACAAAATCAAATAGGGGTAATGCAGGAGTAGGTTTAATAATGAATAAAACATTAGGAATGCGGGTAAGCTACTACAGACAGCACAGCGAACACATTGTTGTGGCCAAGACAGACACGAAGCCCACGCCTACGACAGTAGTAAAAGTCTATATGCCAACTAGCTCAGCAGATGACGAAGAAATTGAAGAAATGTATGATGAGATAAAAGAAATTATTCAGATGGTGAAGGGAGACGAAAATTTAATAGTCATGGGTGACTGGAAGTCGGTAGTAGGAAAAGGGAGAGAAGGAAACGTAGTAGGTGAATATGGATTGGGGGTAAGAAATGAAAGAGGAAGCCGCCTGGTGGAATTTCGCACAGAAGATAACTTAATCATAGCTAACACTTGGTTCAAGAATCATAAAAGAAGGTTGTATACATGCAAGAATCCCGGAGATACTAAAAGGTATCAGATAGATTATATAATGGTAAGACAGAGATTTCGGAACCAGGTTTTAAATTGTAAGACTTTTCCAGGGGCAGATGTGGACTCTGACCACAATCTGTTGGTTATGAACTGTAGATTAAAACTGAAGAAACTGCAAAAAGGTGGGAATTTGAGGAGATAGGACCTGGATAAACCGAAAGAACCAGAGGTTGTACAGAGTTTCAGGGAGAGCATAAGGGAACAATTGACAAGAATGGGGGAAAGAAATACATTAGAAGAAGAATGGGTAGCTTTGAGGGATAAAGTAGTGAAGGCAGCAGAGGATCAAGTAGGTAAAAAGACGAGGGCTAATAGATATCCTTGGGTGACAGAAGAAATATTGAAATTCATTGATGAAAGGAGAAAATATAAAAATGCAGTAAATGAAGCAGGCAAAAAGGAAAACTGAAACACGTATGTATTCAGTAGCAGCGATGGCGAGGCATGACAGAATCTCTGACCAGAGAGTTATTTATCGTTGCTAGTCTGCGCTTGACCGCGCGTGAGTGCAGTAGTTGCACGTAGCGAGTCGCGAAAGCGTGTAGTTGCGAGACGGAAGTCGTGTGTGAGGAGTCGGCGGGCGTCGACATGGGTCTCTGGTCACGGTTCGGGAAGAGGTATATTGTTAAATAAGGTAATGAAGCAGCATTGCGCTCAGCCAATAACATCTGTTAATTGTAATTAATTTGTTCAAGAAATGCCCCAATAATAATTTTGTTTTCAAAGCAATCTTTTTTAAGAAAAGAATCATTCCAACTGAAACAATATTTCCTATGCTTTTCCACCCAGAATCAATTTATCAGTTTAATTATTGCACAGGGCCTAAGGTCAGCGATGCTGCCCTTATAAAATTTATCAGGTTGATCTTAACGTTAATTTTGTGGGGACTTAACATTTTGGCACGTTTTCATTATCATAGACTTTTCTTTTATTTTTGCTGGAAGGTCGCATATGGCTCTATTCACATTAACATTTATATTGTCTTAAAAAAAATCTGCTGGGAGATTACAATTAGCACGATGCCCATTTACATTTAAAATAGTTTTCAAAATTTTGTGGGAAGGTTACACTTTGCGACCTTGCCAGGATCGTATTTCTTTGTGAATCTTCTAAGAAACAGTCAGATATCCACTCTTATATACTTAAATATAATTAGGATTTGGCGCAACGCTTTTACTAATTTTGTCAATTTCTTTCACAGGTCATTGGCAATTCGTTGCTCTTTGTTGTACTTGTATTTGTTGAATTTTGCATTGTCTTTGTTTCATTTGTGAATAATTGTGATTTGTGTTAAATTGCCGCGAAAAACTATTAATAGTACATCGCGAGGTGTAATGAACTTCAGCGATAGTACTTGTGACACGCAGTGTAATGATGACAATGCTGCGTTCACTGACAATCAGTGCGTTCCAACCACTAATGATGCTTTTTGTCTTAATGATGAACAAACGAACTCGGTTATATCCTGTGTTGATTTGACGACAATCGATGATGCGGGGCATTCTGTTGTAATGAGCACTGCCCAGCTTAACACACCCGGTTTGGAAGATTCCAGTAACGTACAGACAAATTTTTCTAATGAAAATGGACAGTGTACTGAAAGTACGACGGATTTATTTAATTCCGAAATAGTGACTTACAGTGTACATCGACTGGCAAACCTTTTTGTAAATTGCAGAATGACCAAATGGTCACACAAAACGTGACAATTGCAGGTATGCAATCAAACAGCACAGATAATAGAGTAGGTAATGTTACTTTGGATAAAATTATGGCATTGTTGCTACAAACGAATAAACAACTTAGTGATGATCTCAAACAACAATTTAGTGAAGATTTCAGACAACAGAGTGAAAAACAAGACAAACTTAGTGAAAAATTAGACAACAATTCGAGACAGTTAAATGAAAAATTAGACAACAATTCCAGACAGCGTAGCGAACAGATTAAAACCGTTGCCGCACAGTGTCATGACACTAAGGAACAATTACGCGAGGAAATTGGGGCTTGTGCTAGGAAAAGCAGCGAAGAAATTAGATCTGTTACGCAAGAATTAAGGGACATGCAAACAGCTGCAGCAGAATCACTCAGAGACGAAATTAGTACAGTCGGTAAACAATGCTCTGAAAAGGCTACACAATTATGCGACAAGTTTAAACTAATGACAGCAGAACTTTCGCGCACAATGGATGCAAAGATAGACGCGAAATTCGACCAACAGAACACTCAAATTGACGAACGTTTTAATCTTCACCCACAAAACTGTGATACGCGTTTCCGCAAATTTATTCAGGATCAAAATAAAGTAAAACGTCAAGTCATGGAAACAATCACTGCACAGAGACAAGAAGATAAACGTAAAATGTTTGCGAAGGCAAAAACATACATAGACAACAATATTGCTACAGTATCGGACAAAATTAATACCATCGAACAGTTGAACACCGAATTACGTGATGAAATTTCTGATCTTAAATCAAAAACAGATACACACTCAGTAGATTTTCAAACAGTGACCGACAGACTCGAACAATTAGAACTAACGCAGGATTCTGATGTCGTCAAAGCTGACGTTAAAAAATTGAACGAAACCACACGTAAATTACAAAAACAGATTAATGCTTCTGACACTAAGAACGATGATCAGGTAAAAATACTGACTGAAAAATATGATGAATTGGCCAGTCGTATTGACGTTATTGAAAGTAATAATGACAGCAAATCAGACGATACTTCACCGGTTTCATTTAATCAAACACCGGAATTTCAAAATCTACAACAGACAATCAATGAGATCGATTCGTCTAACAACACATTGCGTAGAAAATTGTCAAGTTTACAGCAAGAGGTAACAGAGATAAAGAATATTTCAGTTAATAACACATCACAGCAGACGCCACTTTGCGAACATTTGCCAGACTCACGCAGCGCGTATAATTTGGATAATCTACGGAGACTACGCGACTTAAAATCCGAAAAGCCACGCGACTTAAAATCTGAATAGCTACGCAACTTGAAATCCGAAATGACATAGACAAACAGATTCTCACACAAACCTGAACGTGTTCTCAAATTTAGTGACGAGAACGTTGATTACAAGCAATTTTTATCCGTAAGAAAATCTAAGGAATTTAATAATGACAGAGCACAGAAACTAGCTTTGAACTGGATACGACAATTTGCTTTTGTATTTTCAACAGCATTGAGTGTAATGCAGAAACTAGAATTAGCGTGGATACTACAAACTTCTTTTGAATTTTCACCGCCATTGCCTGTAACGCAAAAGCTAAAATTTATTTGCAGCGCGTAATTGACCTCAGGGGATTCATTACGCTTTAATGAATATGTGCCGTAGCATGCATAGGGCCCCGAGCTGTAGTAGTGCTGTTTCATCTTTAGTTTTCTGCACTGCTGCCTTCTCTTCTACTATCCTTTATATCTATCAAAACAGCTCTTTAACTATTGCTCTATCTAGAATTAAGAAACGTAGTAATGAAAACCCGATGTGACAAATTTTTACCGAAAGTGACAATTTTCATTAGGTACTCCAGAATTACCAGCGTAATTTTTAATAACAGATAAAATCGTACTCATCAGTATGCGTAAAATTATCAGCAACAGGAACCACATTTTTGTAACAATACACGTTTTCCACCGCAACAGCATGGAAGTCATCCGCTTAGCATACGTAACCAACAATGCAGTCTACAAGGTCAACCAAACTTTAATGTTTCGCCGCGTGCACGTATAGTCTCAGCTACAACAAATAGTAACGCACAGCAGCAAAGAAATAACTACGTATAGAAAACACAGTATTTCAATTCCTATCGCAAATGCGCCGTATAGAAGTGACTATCATGACAGACGTAAAAATAATGAGCACAATTTTCAGCGTACATTTAATAACAGTCGATCTTTCCAGCAGCAAGAACATCAGCAACAACATATTATCATGAATGCGCCAGACAATAGGTGTCATCAATAGCGTAATACGTCAGGAAGAAATAACAGAGCAGTTCAAATAGTGGATATGCCACAGCATCCTCCCGTAAACAACAGCACGTACGATAGAATTTGACCAGATACAGTACAGGTTGCATATTCCAGTAACGTAAGCAATAATTTTGACACGCAGAATCTTGTTCACGAGAATGTTATTTGAAACACGCCTTGTTGAATGCACCACTTTTATCGCACCCAGATCTTACCAGAAATTTTGCCATTGCCACCGACAGTTCTAACACCGCTTTAGGCGTACATATTTTTCAGGAAATTGAAGAAGATGGCTCAACAGTAATTAAAAACATCGCATTTGCAAGCCGCATTCGGTCACCTGCTGAACGAAATTATTCCGTTACTGAACTTGAAACATTATGTGTTGTTTGGGCATTTACGAGATTTCGGCATTTTCTTTATGGGAGACAAACTACAGTTTACACAGACCATAGAGCGATACAATTTTTACTTTCAGCTAAATTTACACATAACAGACTAAGTAGATGGAAGCTTTATTTGCAGGAATTTAATTTTACAATTGTCCACATTCCCTGCACACAAAATGTTGTAGCAGACGCACATCTCCTTCTCTCAGCAACAATCAGCAAGACATCGCAACCAACTTCTGCAAAGCAAATTTCAGCGTCATGTACATTCAACAAGTTGCATTTGAAAATTTTATTTCGTCGTCATTACAGGACATAGCACAAGAGCAAAGTAAAAACAATGGGTGGAAAGAAATTAAACACCTTTGGCAAGATAAGAATAATGTTACGATTAGAAACCATTACACTGTACACAATGACGTTCTGTTTCGCTGCTCTCACCCTGACAGCAACATTTGGTTATTATGCATTCCTGACGAACTGGTTAACAAATTAATCTGGTACACTCATTTAAGTTACGCTCATTACGGAGCCAAAAAATGTTTTCTTATACTGAGACAGAACTGTTATTTTACCAACATGTAGAAACGTATACGACGAGTTTTAGCGTCTTGTAAAATTTGCCAGAAAGCTAAGTCAAACACCACTTCACAAATTTTTTCCATTATATCCCATTGTACCTGTTAAATTAAGACACATGGCCGCTGTAGACATTTTTGGTCCGATTCCCAGAACTAATAGAGGTTATTGCTACATCTTTGTCGCTGTTGAACTCACTTCAAAATTTGTTACCTTCACTCCGTTAAGCAAAGCTACTGCTAAAACTGTTTCGAAAGCATTTGTAAAACATTTTCTATTTTATGTAGGGCATGTGTTGAAAGCAATTTCTGATAATGGATCACAATTTCGTTCTGCTATATGGACACGTATTTTACGAACTAGAAACATTTCTCCGATCTATATATCCAGGTACCATGCTTCTTCGAACCCCTGTGAACGATTAATGAAAGAAATTGGTAAACTGTGTAGAATATACTGCCACAAAAGACATATTGATTGGGACACACACATATTCTCATTCTAAGATGTAATTAATTCCATTCCAAATGAATCCACTACGCTATCTCCGTCTGTTATACTGAAAAATGTTGAACCTCCTAACAAAATTACAGAATTAGTAAACTTTCCTATATATCGTCGACTACGACACCATGAAATAATTAACATTGCGCTGAACAACATCAAACGTGCCGCAGAGCGGCGGAGAAGACAGCAAAAACAAGTTTGTATACACCGTGACTTTCACATTGGACAGAAAATATTAGTACGTACACACTATTTATCCAGCAGAATAAAAGGTAAGTGCAGTAAATTTGAACTTCTATACGCAGGTCCATATCGGATTCGCAGCATTCCTCACCCCAATGTTGTACACGTGGAAACATTGAGAACCAGAAAAAGTAAAGGCAATCACCATGTCTCCAACATTAAACCCTTTATTGAATGAACATACTTTATGATTTATCACACTGTAATGCCATTTACTAATTTTTATGATCACTTATGCAATGTATTCACATGACTAATTACTGATGATTATCACATTTTTCTTGGCAAGTGCCTGGCAAGGTAAGGTTAGCAGGTCGCTTTTCTTGTCGTTACACATCAGACCATGCATATTTTTCCAGATGAACTTACACATTTTTATGACCACTTATGCAATTATATTTATGTGACTACTTACTGATGATTATCGCATTTTTTCTTGGCAAGTGCCCGGCAAGGTAAGGTTAGCAGGTCGCTCTTCTTGTCGTTACACATCAGACAGTGCATATTTTTTCAGATAAATTTGCGTATCTTATGAATAATTATGCAATTTTATCTAGTGACATATTAATTTTATTACATTCTCTCTCCATTAAAGTCTTTAATTCTCGCCTCTACTAACTACACAACATACAAGGTGAACTCAAAGGAGGTCACATTTCTTGTCATCATTTTTTTATGCATGTACGATTGTTTTCATATTTTGTTTATATGCACTGTGAAATAATTAAGATATAACACACACCAGTTGACTTTGACATTTGACCTATGATAACTCAACATCGCGACTGTTTTACATTTTTTGCTGCTGCATTGTGATATTCTGTGTACATTTTTGCATTTGAACACTGTCTATTTTTTTTTCTTCATATTACGTTTCTGTCATGGTATGCTGTATGCTTAATTATGTTATCATAAACCAGTCATTATTTAGTGAGTATATGATGTAAATGCAAGACATTAATCTTTGTTCATCAATTTCAGAAAGAAATGATGCGTAAAAGAAATAAATTAAACAGAAATGGGAATTTCACCTTCGGAATGAACGAAAGAAGATGCAAACCTCGTGATGAAGAGAAAATGGATCAGGATTAACAAGCATTAACAAGAATATACTATACACATCGTAGAATAGCAGTCTTAACTAATTTTTTCTTTCAGAATACAAGGCGATTGATGCTGGCTGTCAGACAGAACTACACATCTTAGTTTTAGTGATGAAATATGCTAGAGATAAGAAATAGTTATGTAATGAGTAATGAAGTGATTTTTTTGCAGATGATAATGAATGCTGATGAATAATGATGAATAATATGTTACTATGGATAATGAACTTTTTCTTTACAGGTGATGATAATAATGGAGTTATGATAATGAAGTGATGGATAATGAAATTTTTTGTTTACAGATGAGGATATTGTTGAAGTTATGTATTTATGCTATGTAGTTATTTAAGTATTTGTTGCAGTTTGCTTTGACAGCATGTGTTATATTGCATAGTATAATGACGGAAGGTTTTAGAAAGGACAACTATGGAACATATTTTTATACACATTTCACTACCTGTTAATTCGAAGTTCACTACTTTTCAGCATAAAATGCATTTCTTCTTTCAGCTTAATAATCCATTTTTTTGTATATTTTTGCAGGAGAAATTATTTATGAAATTAATGTGCTATAAGCAGTTGTTCATTAAATCTATGTCATTTATGAATGTGATTACATATGCACTACTTGTTTCATAATCTTGCCACAGCTGGCTCATGACGAATGACGTTACACATTTTCATTTACACCAACAACCCAGAAGCAAATTTTTTTTCCTTGCTTTCCCCTATAATTACCCAAAGCAATGCATTGCTAACAAAAAAATGTATTACCAGTCCCAAATAATGATACCAGTTTAAGAGAGTTCTGAGTAATGCTGATCAGCTATGAATAATATGTCACTTGAATAATGAATGCTACTGATTACGGTATTTAAATGACCAATCATTAATAATGCTTTGTAACTAGGAAATGAATGCTACTAATAATGCTTTGTAACAAGGAAATGAATGCTACTAATTATGCTTTGTAACTGGGAAAAGAATGCTACTGATTACTGTATTGAGATGATTACTGTATTTAAATGACCAATGACTAATTAATAATGCTTTGTAACTAGGAAATGAATGCTACTAATAATGCTTTGTAACAAGGAAATGAATGCTACTAATTATGCTTTGTAACTGGGAAAAGAATGCTACTGATTACTGTATTGAGATGATTACTGTATTTAAATGACCAATGATTAATAATGTTTTGTAACTAGGAAATGAATGCTACTAATTATGCTTTGTAACAAGGAAATGAATGCTACTGATTATGCTTTGTAACTGGGAAATGAACGCTACTGATTACGGTATTGAAATGACCAATGACAATGTTGTCTATAAATCAATTAATGAATATTTTTCTGTAATACTACATACGTGGTACAGAAATGTTCAATAACTGGGCTATAAATGCCGCAAACTACTAATGTAATTCTCAGTGGAGACTAGTATGTGACTTAATGTCCTTCACCTTCTGGCATAACTACCCTGAATTACTGCAATATCCGTTTATCCTGTATATCCTCTTGATCATGGAGCACTATATTTGGTTTTTGCACTAATTCTACGTTGGTGTACCTTACAAGAACGTGGTGTTGACACGACATGCTGTCCACCACCTTGAGCGATGGAGATGTCATTATGATCCAACTGTTTGGTGTACCTAATGTACTGCTAAAAGGATAACATGGAATGTTACTACGACATTTCAGTGTCTTGGCTACGCTGATAAATACTACTGGGAAAAAAACTGCAGATTGTTTCACTTGGTGTTGTGCTACAGTAGAAAGATATGGACTTTCAGTGCAGCTGCGTGCAACCTAAAGTGCTACAACCATGATACAATCCTTCCCTTTCCTATCCTAATTCTTGCAACATAGTGAAAATCGTTTTTGCTAACATGATTTGTATTCATGGCCTATACATTTTCGATTTGTTGATATATTCTGCACTATAGTGCGTGTGCACTCTTGTCATTTTTCTAACATGATTTATACTCATTGTATGGACATTTTGATTTGCTGATCTATTCTGAATTACAGTGCGTGTGCACTTTTGTCATTTTTCTAGCATGATCTCTACTCATTGTATGTACATTTTTTGCACTACAGTACATGTGCACTTATGTCATTTGACAATGTGATTTGTAATCTTTGTGTTTATTTGTTGCGAAAACGCTAAAGAGTTTTTCAGTGCGTGTGCACTTTTGTCATTTATCAATATGATTTGTATATACATTTTTCTGATTTGCTAATATGTTCTGTACTCATTGTATATATTTTTTGTCATTGTCTGAAATGTTTTGTACTCGGAGCATGTGCACCACATTTAATTCATGTTCTACATCTGAATATTCTGTGATTGGAAAAGTTAATTAGTTAAGAAAAAATTTGTTGCTCATGGCAAGTCCAAATGACTCACTATCGCTGCCAAATTTTTGCCCCCCCACTGGAGGGTTATGAAACACGTATGTATCCAGTAGCAGCGATGGCGAGGCATGACAGAATCTCTGACCAGAGAGTTATTTATCGTTGCTAGTCTGCGCTTGACCGCGCGTGAGTGCAGTAGTTGTACGTAGCGAGTCGCGAGAGCGTGTAGTTGCGAGACGGAAGTCGTGTGTGATGAGTCGGCGGGCGTCGACATGGGTCTCTGGTCACGGTTCGGGAAGAGGTACATTGTTAAATAAGGTAATGAAGCAGCATTGCGCTCAGCCAATAACATCTGTTAATTGTAATTAAATTGTTCAAGAAATGCCCCAATAATAATTTTGTTTTCAAAGCAATCTTTTTTAAGAAAAGAATCATTCCAATTCAAACAATATTTCCTATGCTTTTCCTCCCAGAATCAATTTATCAGTTTAATTATTGCACAGGGCCTGAGGTCAGCGATGCTGCCCTTCAATTTATCAGATTAATTATTGCACAGGGCCTAAGGTCAGCGATGCTGCCCTTATAAAATTTATCAGGTTGATCTTAACGTTAATTTTGTGGGGACTTAACATTTTGGCACGTTTTCATTATCATAGACTTTTCTTTTATTTTTGCTGGGAGGTCGCATATGGCTCTATTCACATTAACATTTATATTGCCTTAAAAAAAATCTGCTGGGAGGTTACGTTTAGCACGATGCCCATTTATATTTAAAATAGTTTTCCAAACTTTGTGGGAAGGTTACAATACAAACGTCTCAAAAATGAGATCGACAGAAAGTGCAAAATGCCTAATCAGGGATGGCTAGAGGACAAATGTATGGATGTAGAGGGTTATCTCACTAGAGGTAAGATAGATACTGCCTACAGGAAAATTAAAGAGACCTTTGGAGAAAAGAGAGCCACTTGCATGAATATCAGGAGCTCAGATGGAAACCCAGTTCTAAGCAAAGAAGGGAAAGCAGAAAGGTGGAAGGAGTGTATAGAGGGTCTATACAAGGGCGATGCACTTGAGGATCATATTATGGAAATGGAAGAGGATGTAAATGAAGATGAAATGGGAGATATGATACTGCGTGATGAGTTTGACAGAGCACTGAAAGACCTGAGTCGAAACAAGGCCCCGGGAATAGACAATATTCCATTAGAACTACTGACAGCCTTGGGAGAGCCAGTCCTGACAAAACTCTACCATCTGGTGAGCAAAATGTATGTGGAGGCGAAATACTCTCAGACTTCAAGAAGAATATAATAATTCCAATCCCAAAGAAAGCAGGCGTTGACAGATGTGAAACTTACCGAACTATCAGTTTAATAAGTCACGGCTGCAAAATACTAACGCGAATTCTTTACAGACGAATGGAAAAACTGGCAGAAGCCGACCTTGGGGAAGATCAGTTTGGATTCTGTAGAAATATGGGAACACGTGAGGCAATACTGACCCTACGACTTATTTTAGAAGCTAGATTAAGAAAAGGCAAACCTACGTTTCTAGCATTTGTAGACTTAGAGAACGCTTTTGACACTGTTGACTGAAATACTCTCTTTTAAATTCTGAAGGTGGCAGGAGTAAAATACAGGGAGCGAAAGACTATTTACAATTTGTACAGAAACCAGATGGTAGTTATAAGAGTCGAGGGACATGAAAGGGAAGCAGTGGTTGGGAAGGGAGTGAGACAGGGTTGTAGCTTCTCCCCGATGTTGTTCAATCTGTATATTGAGCAAGCAGTAAAGGAAAGAAAAGAAAAATTCGGAGTAGGTATTAAAATCCATGGAGAAGAAATAAAAACTTTTAAGGTTCGCCGATGACATTGTAATTCTGTCAGAGGCAGCAAAGGACTTGGAAGAGCAGTTGAACGGAATGGGCAAGGTCTTAAAAGGAGGATATAAGATGAACATCAACAAAAGCAAAACGAGAATCATGGAATGTTGTCGAATTAAGTCGGGTGATGCTGAGGGAATTAGATTACGAAATGAGACACTTAAAGTGGTAAAGGATTTTTGCTATCTGGGGAGCAAAGTAACTGTTGATGGTCGAAGTAGAGAGGATATAAAATGTAGATTGGCAATGACAAGGAAAGCGTTTCTGAAGAAGAGAAATTTGTTAACATCGAGTATAGATTTAGGTGTCAGGAAGTCGTTTCTGAAAGTATATGTATGGAGTGTAGCCATGTATGGAAGTGAAACATGGACGATAACTAGTTTGGACAAGAAGAGAATAGAAGCTTTCGAAATGTGGTGCTACAGAAGAGTGCTGAAGATCAGATGGGTAGATCACATAACTAAAGAGGAGGTACTGAATAGGATTGGGGAGAAGAGGAGTTTGTGGCACAACTTGACTGGAAGACGGGATCGGTTGGTAGGACATGTTCTGAGGCATCAAGGGATCACATATTTAGTATTGGAGGGCAGCGTGGAGGGTAAAAATCGTAGAGGGAGACCAAGAGATGAATACTCTAACCAGAATCAGAAGCATGTGGGCTGCAGTACGTACTGGGAGATGAAGAAGCTTGCACAGTATAGAGTAGCGTGGAGAGCTGCATCGAACCAGTCTCAGGACTGAAGACCACAACAACAACAACATCTAAAGTTTACGCTGCTTTCAATGTTCCTCTATTTATTTAGTAACTAATGCTGTTTTTAATTGCGCGAAATCCACTTCTCGGCCTCTTATTTAAATATGTGAATAAATTCAGTAAATCTACTAACACAGTCAGATACAGCTTTACCGAGGTGTATCCATAGACACGTCGTTTGTTGCAGTCGTATAATGCACTCTCGAGAATTCCACTTTTACAGTTCAGGAACTATTTACAGCTTATAACCTACAATAACTTATATACTAATGCGGACATCGAAGGCATGTTTTCACATGAGTCATCGTCCATCTTTTTCGTTTCAAATAAGGCTCTACATCGACACATATGGTTCTATATTTATTAATTTTCGGGTAAGCTTTAATTTTCCAATGGACGCCCAAAGCAGCCTTGAGAAACGATGAGCTATTATTCTGTCCAACGTGCGGGTTTTCCCGGTCATAGAGTCACCTTAGCGGTCGGTGGAAGTCCAGAGACAGCCCCATCTGTGGAGCACAGTGTGAAACTGGCCCTCCACGTCCTCCTGTCAAGCTGATTTCAGCTTTCAGCACAAATATGACCCGATCTTAGCCGCCACCTGTGCGTCCGCCGATTTTTGTTTGTGACTAGTACAGGGGTCTTCGAATATCCTTCTGCAGTAAGTCGCATTTGGTATGCTAGTCAAGAAAAGTATCAAAATAGGTTTACCATTTTTCCTACATACTGACGAGCATTCATGTTCTCTCCAACAACCAGCCAACGAGTCCTGTTGTCGTATCCAGTGGCTCCCCACACCACAATTCCTGGAGTTGGGAAGTCGCTCATATCTATTATCGCTGCTTCTTGTGCTATTTTACACTGTAGTCTTCCTGCACGTTTATGTCGATATGACCATCAGAGACAGAAGTGAGACTAATCGCAAGAACATAAAGTCCCAGTTTCTGTTGTCTGTGGCAAGGTGTCAGTGGTAAAGCGACGGGTAGCAGCTACAGATATCAACTCAGTAATGTGTTCTCTGCGGCTCATGGAAAGAGTCCGCCTATAAACTCTGTGCAGATTTGAGCTGTTGTCATCCATCTAATCGTCAGATACAATCTCTGGTGTAATTCTTCAGGAAGTACCGGTGCCGTTCCCTTACGCCACACTCCTGCCCTGAGTCCATGTCACCACCATCCGTCCTGCAGTCACTGAGTTACAGATAACTGACTGTGCGGCCTGCCGTTGTAAGGGTCCCATTACGCTTTTGACACTGATTCAATCTTTCTCCAAGTCCGAAAGATATACGCCTGCACGTGCACATCTTCCTGACGTCAGAAGCACACAACAGTGACCATGTACTCACGCCATTGTCCATTTGTGTAAATAAGTGTTTTTTCTCTTCGGAAAATAGTAACAATAACAACTGATATGGATGAAATTTTAATCAACACATCCCCAGACATGGAAATACTAGAGAATGTGTTTAGTTATAGTGTAAAACTTACCATTTCAGGCTTTTGATACCTAATTTAACAAATATTTTTCTTTGGTGTATGGATGAAGCATCAAGTGGACGCTCTCCACTTCTGTCCTGAACGTCTGCGATAAACTGCTGCTAACATCGCTTACCACTTTTTATGTCATCCGGCATTTTAAGCTTCCCTCCTCCTCTGTTTCTCTGCCCTGTAAGCTTTTCATCGTTTATCCTTAGTGGCAGACGATTTCTTTACACTGTATGCTCCCATCATAGTGTTTTTTTCAGTCATCATTTCAACTAGTTTTCTTTCCTCCATACTGTAACCTCCCCACAAAAAATTTAAAAGATATTATTTTAAATGCTAATGCTCATTGAGCTAAGTGTAAGCTCCCGAGAGAAATTTTGAAACACAATAGTTGAATGTTAACAAGAATACAACCTAACGTAAGCTCCCAGGAAATAAATTTAATAACAATAAAAATGAGAATCCCAATCTGACTCGAAGTGTAAGCTGTCACGAAAATAATGAAAACAATTCAATGCTAATGAGACTTCAGTGACAGTGTAAACTCAATTAAACCAAAATATCGGTGTTTGGCCCTGTGCAAAAAAAAATCATAATTAATTTCTTACCTCATTGAAACTGCATGTCAAATTTCTGCTCTTATTGTTGGCCATGGCTTGGAGGAAATGCATTGCAAGTAGTACTTTTTTTTTTTTTTTAAATTTAACTGAAACTTTTATTTAACGGAAATGAAAGGAAATCGTTCGTTCAATTAAATAGTTCTTTTGTTAAAAATATTGCTTTGAAATAAAAATTATTATTGGGGCGATTGTTGCACAAATTAGTTACAGTTAATTTACATTATTAGCTGAGCGCATTTAAAAATAATATACCTCGTCCTGAATCTTGACCAGACTGCCATGTCGACGCCCGCTGACTCCTCACACACAACTGCACTGGGCTGCTACTACCGACATACTGCTCGCAACTGTACTGCACGACTACTACTGACAGAGTACCGCTCGCAACTCTCGCGCGGTCAAGCGCAGACTAGCCACGATAAATGGCTCTCTGGTCAGAGACTCTGCAATGCCTCGCCATCGCCGCCACACAACATACGTGTTTCATAACCCTCCACTGGGGGGGGCAAAAATTTGGCAGCGATGGTGAGTCATATGGACTTGCCAAGCGCGGCAAAATTTTTTCTTTAATTAATCAACTTGTACAATTTACAGAATACATGAATTAAATGTTGGGCACATGCACCGAGTACAAAACATTTCAGACAAAGACAAGATATGAGTACAAAACATATTCGCAAATCAGAAAAATGTATATACAAATTTTTTGACAGATAACAAAGTGCACACGCACTGAAAAAATTCTTTAGCATTTTCAGAACAAATAAACAGAATGGCAAAAAAAAATCATGTTGACAAGTGACATGAGTGCACATGCACTGCAGTTGAGAACATATCAGCAAATGACGAAATGTATATACAATGAGTAACAAATGACATAAGTGCATACGCACTGAAGTATTGAACATACAGAATGAGTACAAATCATATTGAAAAATGAGAAAAGTGCACAGGCACTGAAGTTCAGTAGAAAACATATTAACACATAACATAAGTGCACATGCACTGTAGTTCAGAACATATCATCAAAATAAAAATGTATATACAATATAAAAGACAAGAGTGCACATATACTGTACTTCAGAACAAATCGAAAAAATGTTTTTAGCATTTTCACAACAAATAAACATAATGGCAAAATAAATAAATCATGTCGACAAGTGACATAAAAGTACTCTCATTGGAGTTCAGCAAATCGAAAAAAAAATGTATAGCCCATGAACATAAATGATGTTAGCAAAAAAAAAAAATGATTTTCACTATTAGGATAGGAAAGAGAAGGATTGCATCATGGTTGTAGCACTTTAGATTGCACACAGCTGTTCTGAAAGTTCATATCTTTCCACAGAAGTACAACACCAAGTGACACAATTTGCAGTTCTTTTCCCATCAGAATTTATCAGCGTAGCCAAGACACTGAACTGTCGTAGTAATGTTCCATGTTTTCATGTTGGCAGTACATTAGGTACACCAAACAGTGGGACCATAATAACGTCTTCATCGCTCACGGTGGTGGACAGCATGTCGTGTCAACACCACGCTCTTACAAGGCACACCAACGTAGAATTAGTGCAAAAACCAAATATAGTGCTCCATGATCATGAGGATGGACAGGACAAATGGATATTGCAGTAATTCAGGGTAGTTAGCTGATAAGGTGAAGGACATTAAGTCACATAATAGGCTTCATTGAGAATTACAGTAGTAGTTTGCGGCATTCATAGCCCAGTTATTGAACATTTCTGTACCAAGTACGTAGTATTACAGAATAATGTTCATAAAATTAAATTATTGGCATCATGGGTAATCGTACTACAATAAACAGTGGCAGTCCTTGGCCAGTTACAAAGCATATTTAGTATGACAGAATAATGTTCATCAGAAGTCTTCATTGAAAAGGAGAGTCAATTATTGGCCTAGCATTAACATAATACATTGAGTGATACAAATTATTGGCACTCATTGGCCATTTACCAAAACATGAAAAGTCAACATTGAAAACAAGAGCTAATTAATGGCATAATTAATAACATAAGTCATTTAGTGACATTAATTATTGGCACTCAGCGGCCAGTTATAGAACATGAAAAGTCATAATTCATTTAATTAGATTAATTATTGGCACTCAGTGGCCAGTAAGTATTGAATAGTATAAAACGTTGTTCATCATTCAGTATTATTCAGAACTCTCTTAAATGAGTAGCATTATCTGAAGCTGGTGATACACACCATTAAGAAGTCATGATTAAAAATCAGTTAATTACAGTCATAGCATTAATAATCATGGGCATTATAAGTAGTCTCATTACAATAAACAGTGGCAGTTATTTGCCCGTTACAAAGCATTATTTTATATATTTTATTTTTGTATCATTAAGAAGTCATTACTGAAGTGACATACTATTCAGAGCTGATCAATATTATTCAGAATTCTCTTAAACTAGTAACATTGTTTGGGACTGGTAATACATTTTTTTGTTAGCAATGCATTGCTTAGGGTAATTATAGGGGAAAGCAAGAGAGAAGAATTTGCTTCTGGGTTATTGGTATAAATGAAAAATGTGTAACGTCATTTGTCATAAGTCAGCTGTGGCAAGATTATGAAACAAGTAGAGTATATGTAACCACATTCATAGATTTAATGAACAACTGCTTATAGCACATTAATTTCATAATTAATTTCTCCTGCAAAATATATATAAAAATGGATTATTAAGCTGAAAAGAGAAATGCATTTTATGCTGAAAAGTAGTGAACTTCGAATTAACAGGTAGTGAAATGTGTATAAAAATGTGTTCCATAGCTATCCTTTCCAAAACCTTCAGTCATTATACTGTGCAATATAACACCTGCTGTCAAAATGAACTGCAACAAATACTTAAATAACTACATAGCCTAAATATAAATTCAACATTATCCTCATCTGCAAAGAAAACTTCATTATACATCTCATCATAACACCATTATCATCATCACCTGTAAAGAAAAACTTCATTATTCATAGTAGCATATTCTTCATCATTATTCATCAGCATTCATTATCATCTGCAAAAAATCACTTCATTACTCATTATACAACTATTCCTTATCTCTAGCATAATTCATCACTAAAACTAAGATGTGTAGTTCTGTCTGACAGCCTGCATCAATCACCTTGTATTCTGAAAGAAAAAATTAGTTAAGACTGCCATTCTACGATGAGTATAGTATATTCTTGTTAATGCTTGTTAATCCTGATCCATTTACTCTTCCTCATAAAGTTATTGCATCTTCTTTCGTTTATTCCGTAGGTGAAATTCCCATTTATGTTGAATTTATTTCTTACACACATCATTTCTTTCTGAAATTGATGAACAAAGATTAATGTCTTGCATTTAAATCATATACCCATGAAATAATGACTGGTTTATGGTGACATAATTAAGTATACCGCATAACATGACAGAAAACGTAATATGTCAAAAGCATAGACAGTGTTCAAAGGCAAAATGTACAGAGAATAATACAATGGAGCAGCAAAAAACGTAAAACAGTCACGATCTTTAGATGTCATAGGGCAACAAAAAATGTCAAAATCAACTGGTGTGTTATACCTTAACTATTTCGCAGTGCATATAAACAAAACTGGAATACAATCATACACACAAAAAAAATGGAAAATGTGCACGGTCTGATGTGTAACGACAAGAAGAGCGACCTGCTAACCTTACCTTGTCGGGCACGTGCCAAGAAAAAATACGATAATCACCAGTAATTAGTCATGTGAATATAATTGCATAAGTGATCATAAAAAATTAGTAAATGGCATCATAGTGTGTTGAATCATAAAGTGTCTTCATTCAATAAAGGGTTTAATATTTGACCAATGGTGGTTGCCTTTCGATTTTCTGGTTCTCAAAGTTTCGACGTGTACAACATTGGGGTGAGGGATGCTGCGAATCCGATATGGACCTGCGTATAGAAGTTCAAATTTACTGCACTTACCTTTTATTCTGCTGGATAAATAGTGTGTACGTACTAATATCCTCTGTCGAACGTGAAAGTCGCGGCGTGTACAAACCTGTTTTTGCTGTCTTCTCCGGCGCTCTGCGGCACGTTTGATGTTGTTCAGCGCAATGTCAATTATTTCGTGGTGTCTTAGTCGACAACAGGTAGGGAAGTTTACTAACTCTTTAATTTTGTTAGGTGGTTCAACGTTTTTCAGTATAACAGACGGAGTTACCATAGTGGATTCATTTGGAATGGAATTAATTACATCTTGGAATGAGAGTATGTGTGTATCCCAATCAATATGTCTTTTGTGGCAGTATATTCGGCACAGCTTACCAATTTCTTTCATTAATCTTTCACAGGGGTTCGAAGAAGCATGGTACTTGGATATATAAATCGGAGAAATGTTTCTAGCTCGTAACATACGTGTCAATATAGCAGAACGAAATTGAGATCCATTGTCAGAAATTACTTTCATCACATGCCCTACATGAAATAGAAAATGTTTTACAAATGCTTTCGAAACGGCCTTAGCAGTAGCTTTGCGTAACGGAGTGAAAGTAACAAATTTTGAAGTGAGCTCAACAGCGACAAATATGTAGCAAAAACCTCTGTTAGTTCTCGGAATTGGACCAAAAATGTCTACAGCGGCCATGTGTCTTAATTTAACAGGTATAATGGGATATAATGGAGGAATATGTGAAGTGGTGTCTGACTTAGCTTTCTGGCAAATTTTACAAGACGCTAAAACTCGTCGTATACGTTTCTCCATGTTGGTAAAATAACAGTTCTGTCTCAGTATAAGAAAACATTTTTTGGCTCCGTAATGAGCGTAACTTAAATGAGTGTACCAGATTAATTTGTTAACCAGTTCGTCAGGAATGCATAATAACCAGTTGTTGCTGTCAGGATGAGAGCGGCGAAACAGAATGTCATTGCGTACAGTGTAATGGTTTCTAATCGTAACATTATTCCTATCTTGCCAAAGGTGATTAATTTCTTTCCACACGTTGTCTTTATTTTGTTCTTGTGCTATGTCCTGTAATGACGACGAAATAAAATTTTCAAATGCTACTTGTTGAATGTACATGACACTGAAATTTGCTTTGCAGAAGTTGGTTGCTACGTCTTGCTGATTGTTGCTGAGAGAACGCGATAGTGCGTCTGCTATAACATTTTGTGTGCCGGGAATGTGAACTATTGTAAAATTAAATTCCTGCAAATAAAGTTTCCATCTGCTTAATCTGTCGTGAGTGAATTTAGCCGAAAGTAAAAACTGTATCGCCCTGTGGTCTGTGTAGACGGTGGTATGTCTGCCATAAAGAAAGTGCCGAAATCTCGTGAAAGCCCATACAACACATAATGTTTCCAGTTCTGTAACGGAATAATTTCGTTCAGCAGGTGACAAAATGCGACTTGCAAATGCGATGTTTTTAATGACTGTTGAACCATCTTCTTCTATTTCCTGAAAAATATGTACGCCTAAAGCGGGGTTGGAACTGTCGGTGGCAATGGAAAAGTTTCTAGTAAGATCTGGGTGCGACAAAAGTGGAGCATTCAACAAAGCATGTTTCAGGTTCACGAATTCAGAATGTGCTTGTTTATCCCATGACCAAATAGTGTTTTTACCTGTTAATTGGCATAATCTGGGTGTGTCTAAAGCAGAGTGATGAATAAATTTACGAAAAAAGTTAATTAAGCCCAAAAAACTGCGTAATTGTTTTTTAGTTGTAGGAACAGTAATGTCACGTAGAGCTTGAAGTTTTTCCGGATCAGGCGCAATGCCTTCTGCTGAAATTACGTGTCCAAGAAATTTTATAGAAGTTTTGCCAAAATGCGATTTATTGAGGTTAACTGTGAGTCCTTGAGCATGAAAAGTTTGCAACAGTTGTTCAAGAATCATATTGTGTTCAGACCAGTTAGCTTCTGCGATAAGAATGTCGTGATTCTGTCTTTAATGCAAACGTGTGTCGGAAGGCGTCAAATTTAATAACATTTTCGTGAACAAGATTCTGCGTGTCTAAATTACTGCTTACGTTACTGGAATATGCAACCTGTACTGTGTCTGGTCAAATTCTGTCGTACGTGCTATTATTTACGGGAGGATGCTGTGGCATTTCGACTATTTGAACTGCTCTGTTATTTCTTACTGACGTGTTACGCTATAGATGACACATATTGGCTGGTTCATTCATGATTATTTGTTGTTGCTAATGTTCTTGCTGCTGATAAGATAGACTGTTATTAAATGTACGCTGATAATTGTGCTCATTATTTTTACGTCTGTCGTAATAGTCATTCCTATACGGTGCATTGCGATAGGAATTGAAATACTGTGTTTTCTATACGTAGTTGTTTCCTTTGCTGCCATGCGTTACTATTTGTTGTATCAGGGACTATACGTGCACGCGGCGAAACATTAAAGTTTGGTTGACCTTGTAGACTGCATTGTTGGTTAGGTATGCTAAGCGGCTGACTTTCATGCTGTTGTAGTGAAAAACGTCTATTGTTACCAAAAAATGTGGTTCCGATTGCTCAAAATTTTATACATACTGATGATTACGATTTTATCTGTAATTAAAATTACGACGGTAGTTGTCATTACGGGAGTGCCTACTGAAAATTGTCACATTCGGTAAAAGATTTGTCATGTCGGGTTTTCATTACATATTCTTAGTTCTAGATAGAGCAATAGTTAAAGAGCTGTTTTGATAGATATGAAGGATAGTAGAAGAGAAGGCAGCAGTGCAGAAAACTAAAGATGAAACAGCACTACTACAGCTCGGGGCCCTATGCACTCTACGGCACATATTCATTAAAGCGTAATGAATCCCCTGAGGTCATTTACGCACTGCAAATAAATTTTAGCTTTTGCGTTGCAAGCAATAGCGGTAAAATTACAAAAGTAAATCGCTGTATCCTTGCTAATTCCAGTTTCTGCATAATAGGTAATGCTGATGAAAATACAATAGCAAATTGTCGCCTCAGGTTCAAAGCTAGTTTCTCCATTACAGGTAATAGCGGTGAAAGTACAAAAATAAATTGTCTTATACAGTGCAAATCGTGTATCTGTGCTTTGTCATTATTAAACTCCTTAGATTTTATTACGGATAAAAACTGCTCGTAATCAACGTTCTCGTCACTAAATTTGAGAATACGTTCAGGTTTGTGTGAGGATCTGTTCGTCTGTGTCATTTCGGATATCAAGTTGCGTAGCTTTTCAGATTTTAAGTCGCGTGGCTTTTCGGATTTTAAGTCGCGTAGTTGCTGTAAATTGCTCAAATTATACGCACTGCGTAAGTCTGACAAATGTTCACTAAGTGGCGTCTGCTGTGATGCGTTATTAACTGAAATACTTTTCATCTCTGTTACTTCTTGTTGTAAACTCGATAACTTTCTACGCAACGTGTTATTAGACGAATCGATCTCATTAATTGTCTGCTGTAAATTTTGAAATTCAGGTGTTTGATTAAATGAAACCGGTGAAGTATCGTCTGATTTGTTGTCATTACTGCTTTCTATAACATCAACACGACTGGCCAATTCATCATATTTTTCAGTCAGTATTTTTACCTGCTCATCAGACTTAGTGTCAGAGGCATTAATCTGTCTTTGCAATTTATGCGTAGTTTCATTCAGTTTTTTAACGTCAGTTTTGACGACATCTGAATCCTGTGTTAGTTCTAATTGTTCGAGTCTGTCGGTCACTGTTTGAAAATCGGTTGTGTATGTGTCTGTTTTCGATTTAAGGTCAGAAATTTCGTCACGTAATTCTGTGTACGACTGTTTGATGGAATTAATTTCGTCGGACACTGTAGCAATATTGTTGTCTACATATGTCTTCGCTTTCGCGAACAATTTACGTTTGTCTTCTTGTCTCTGAGCAGTGATTGTTTCCATTACTTGACGTTTGACTTTATTTTGATGCTGAATAAATTTGCGGAAACGCGTATCACTGTTTTGTATGTGAAGATTAAAGCGTTCGTCAATCTGAGTGTTCTGCTGTTCGATTTTCGCGTCTATCTTTGCGTCCATTGTGCGCGAAAGTTCTACCGTCATTGCTTTAAACTCGTCCTGTAATTGTGTAATTTTTTCAGAGCATTGTTTAGCGACTGTACTAATTTCCGCTCTAAGCGTTTCTGTTGCGGCTGTTTGCATTTCCCTTAATTCTTGAGCAACAGACTTAATTTCTTCGCAACTTTTTCTTGAAGTAGCCTCAATTTCCTCGCGCAACTGTTCTTTAGTGTCATGACACTGTGCGGCAACGTCTCTAATTTGTTCACTAAGCTGTCTGGAACTGTTGTCTAATTTATCATTTAGCTGTTTGTTCTGTTCACTAAGTTGTTTGAATTTTTCATCAGTATTGTCTAGTTTTTTACTATTTTGTAGCAATATTGCCATAATTTGACCCAATGTAACATTATCTACTCTATTATCTGAGCTGTTTAGTGGTGGATCTGGAATTATCTCACTTTCTGTAACCGTTTGGTCATTTTGAGATTTACAAAAAGGTTTGTCAGTCGAATGTACACTGTCGGTCATTATTTCTGAATTAAATGGATCCGTCGTACTTTCAGAACACTGTCCATTTTCATTAGACAAATTTGTCTGTTCGTCACGTGAATTTAGTAAACCGGTTGTGTTAAGCTGGGCAGCGCTCATTACAATAGAGCGTCCCGCGTCATCAATTGTCGTCAAATTAACAGAAGAGACAATTGAGTTCGTTTGTTCATTATTAAGGTAAAAGTCATCATTATTGGTTGGAATGCACTGATTGTCAGTGAACGCAGGATTGTCATCATGACACTGTGTGTCACAAGTCCCATCGGTAAAGTTGTTTGAGTCGGTAATTTCATTCATAATACCTCGCGATACACTATTCACAGTCTTTCGCGGCATTTTTGCAATAGTCACAATTATTCACAAAACAAATAAGCACAATGCAAAAACAACACACAAATACAACAGAGCAACGAATTGCCGTTGACCTGTAGAAAGAAAGTCACAAGATTAGTAAAAGCGTTGCGCCAAATTCTAATTATATCTAAGCAAACAAGAGCAGATATCTGACTGTTTTTCAAAAGACTCTCAACGAAATTCGATCCTGGACTGGGTGTCGCCAAGTGTAACCTCCCCACAAAAATTTAAAAGGATATTATTTTATGAATGCTAATGCACATTGTGCTAAGTGTAAGCTCCCGAGAGAAATTTTGAAACACAATAGTTGAATGTTAACAAAAATACAACCTAACGTAAGCTCCCAGGAAATAAATTTAAAGACAATAAAAATGAGAATCGCAATCTGACTCAAAGTGTAAGCTGTCACGAAAATAATGAAAACAATTCAATGCTAATGAGACTTCAGTGACAATGTAAACTCAATTAAACCAAAATATCGGTGTTTGGCCCTGTGCAAAAAAAATCATAATTAATTTCTTACCTCATTGAAACTGCATGTCAAATTTCTGCTCTTATTGTTGGCCATGGCTTGGAGGAAATGCATTGCAAGTAGTACTTTTTTTTTTTTTTTAAATTTAACTGAAACTTTTATTTAACGGAAATGAAAGGAAATCGTTCGTTCAATTAAATAGTTCTTTTGTTAAAAATATTGCTTTGAAATAAAAATTATTATTGGGGCGATTGTTGCACAAATTAGTTACAGTTAATTTACATTATTAGCTGAGCGCATTTAAAAATAATATACCTCGTCCTGAATCTTGACCAGACTGCCATGTCGACGCCCGCTGACTCCTCACACACAACTGCACTGGGCTGCTACTACCGACATACTGCTCGCAACTGTACTGCACGACTACTACTGACGGAGTACCGCTCGCAACTCTCGCGCGGTCAAGCGCAGACTAGCCACGATAAATGCCTCTCTGGTCAGAGACTCTGCAATGCCTCGCCATCGCCGCCACACAACATACGTGTTTCAATACTCAGCTGTACTTTTCCTCAACGACCATGTTTAACACGTGTTTTAAGTACTTTTTTCTTTATTTTTAATGTACATTATTCGCTGCTGTACACTGTTTCACTCAATACAAAACAGTTGAAAAATCTGTTCCATAGTACAATCGCAATTCGTTTTCCTACTATTTTCGAAAGCACTGTGGGGCAACCTGGCCTAAAATGAAATACTAGGATAAAATGACACACCACTTGTTTCTCGAATACCATGATACTCAGCTTTAAATCTAGTGTAGTGCGCAATTCATAAGTTGATAGTAGTGGTACTGAGTTAATGGCGTGCGCCTCTTGTGTTTATTTTCCGCGAAAGAGCTCAAAGTTGTAATCAACAGATGCTGATCTAATATCGGTAAGTCACATAATGCTCTAAACACGTGCTTTATTATATTGTCATCAAAAATGTAAGTTAAGGCCGTGGAACCATATTCTTTTCTTTGTTTGTTGACTACAAGGTTTTGTTGATAGACTTAAACTGATCATGCGTCTGCTGTTCCGAGTACAAAATGTCTGTCCAGGGTAAAATGATACACCCGTTGCTTGGGTATAATGAAACAGTAGGTCATTTTATCCATATATAGTGTGCCATTTTACCCTGGCAAATAAATCGTATATTTTGAACGTTTATTGTTGTGGTTACGTATTAACATTAATTATAATACTAAAAACAGCAAAACAGTGTTAATAAGATAATGAAATTATACATCGTAAATGTTTTATATGCAGAAATATTTGTAGTCTTAGGCTATAACTGCTGGCTGATAGCAATTGATGGAATATAATAATATCATATGCCTAACTTTAAGCATGCTGCCTATGTGGGATCATAAAACAATGGATGCGTAATACTCAGCTTCTTTTCAGCACAAATGGTTGGGACCTACAAGAGAGAGACAGATCGTCAGTCATGGAGCGAAGACTCAATGAAACAAGCTATTCAAGCTATGGAAAGAAAAGATATGGGATGGCCAAAGGCTTCAGAGGCATTTGGTGATCCAAAAGCTACGTTACGTCGAAGAGTTATGGGAAAAAAACAAAAGTATCACTGGAGCAGACAAAGGCCTGGGACGATTCATCCCTACATTTTCTAAGAGACCTGAAACATTGCTGGTCGATCACATAAAAGATTTAGAATACCGAATGTTTGGTCTTACATGTAACGATATACCAAAATAAGGTTTTCAGTTAGCAGAGCAAAATAGTATACCTCACAGATTCAGCAAAAAAGATGAAATGGCAGGCTGAGATTTGCTTAGGGGATTTCGAAAGAGAAATCCAGAGATTTCTCTCAGAAAACCAGAGCCCACTTCAGGACCTAGAGCCCAGTCTTTTAACAAACCTGAAATAGAAAAGTTTTTTAACATTCTTGAACAAACATTACAGAAAAATAATATTGAGCCCGCTAGAGTATGGAATGTTGACGAATCAGCACTTTTAACAGTGCAGAAACCTCAAAAAGTGCAAGTGGTAAAAAACAAGTTGGGACAATCACCAGTGCAGAGAGAGGACAGCATGTTACTGTTGTATGCTGCATGAGTTCATCAGGAAACTTCATCCCACCAAATCTACTTTTTCCAAGGAAAAAATTGAAGCACGAGCTTTTAGATGGCGCGCCTACAGGATCACTAGGGCTGCCTAGTGAGTCTGGCTGGATGACGGGAGATTCATTTCTCACTTGGCTTAAACATTTTCAAAAGTATGCAAATGAAAGCAAAGATAACATGGTTTTATTACCATCAGATGGACATAGTACGCATAAAGGCTTAGAAGTAGTCACTTACGCGGGAGAAAACGGTATAATTATGATTTCTTTTCCTCCTCATTGCACACACAAGCTGCAACCTCTAGACGTATGTTTTATGATCCCCTGAAGACTTACTATGATCAGTCCGCCACAATGTGATTGAAAAGTCATCCCGGAAGAGTCATAACTCAATTTCAGGTAGCTGAAATATTTTGTGAGGCATATGCTACTATTAGTAATGCCTTAAGTGGTTTCAGGAAAACCGGAGTTTGGTCGTTCAACCCACAAATATTCCCGGAGCACGAAATTTGGCCTTCTTTGGTAACAAACATTGATGAAGAGAGCGAAGAGACTGGCAATGGAGAAGTTATAGTGAAGAATATAGTTGAGCCAACACATTCAGAAGAAGAACGTATCCAGAATGATTCGACTTCAAAAGAAGACGTTACACTTCCATACGGTTCTAACGAAAATAGCAAGAATAGTCCAGATACCCCTCTACCAGTTCTAAGGGAAACATACTGTTCCGAGACCCAACATATCCGAGTTTCACCACAGGATATATTACCAGTCCCATCAGCTTCTGGATCTTATGTTCGAAGCAAAAGAAAACGGGATAGTTCCCAAATTTTAACCAGTAATCCATATCTATTAAATTTACAAGCAAAGGTATCGGGAAAGCGAGCATTAGAAGAGAGAAAAGCGGGAAGAAATGCAAAAAGACAGCTGACATGAAAGTGAAGACGAAGCAGGTATTTTGGGTGGAGATATTGACGAGGACGATGCTCCTTGTATTTACTGCAATGACCTTTTTAGTCGTTCTAAGCCTAGGGGGACTTGGCTGCGGTGTGTAAAATACGCCTTGTGGGCAAATGCTGAATGTGCAGGTCTTCCTAGGACAGCTAAGAGATTTGTATGTGACATATGCAAAGACTGAATACTTTATAACATGATATTTTTACTAGGTTAAAAGGACCTACACGTGTTTCATTTTACCCCCAGTAACTGTGGTAAAATGAAACACTGAAGTAAATTTGCAATGCTAAATTTCTGCAAAAAATATTTTCTTTTTTAAAAATCTTGTGTACTAACACATGTGTTTGTTAGTTATCTTCGTGTCTGTAATTTTGCACAAACAAGTATAAATAAATATCGAGTATAGTGTCAGTTTTGCTTAGGGTGTGTTATTTTAGGCCAGGTTCCCCTATCCATAAAAAAACCTGTCTCATATTCACACAGCTTTCATTTACAGCAACCAAATTTCCAAGTATTTAAAAGACTGCATGTGTTACAAGGTCTTTCCCTGCAATGAAATTTGAAAGGAAACATAATGTTAGCCGATTATATCCACTTTTATATTTGTTATTCCATACCCTTATGCCAATTTTACCGACCCCTTAATCATTAAGTCACAGTTGTGATTGTGCCAATTTTGTATGATAAGTTGCTATTTGATTGTCTTTGTCCTCTCTCTTCCTACCGTTATGCCTCTTGCTTTCTCAATACTTTATCTGTTAATTTTTCAGCAAAGATATTGAAAAGTTTTCATGACAAGCAGCGCTCTTGTCTAACGTCACTTTCAGTACTCATCTGTTTCATCGCCAATTCTTACTACTAACTAAACTCCGTCGGAACAGACCTTGGAAGGCCCAACGGTGCCGCCCGATCACCTTGTTCTTGTCAGCCGACTGGAGTCTCTGGATGCGGATGTAGAGGGGTACGTGGACAACACAGCGCTCGCCAGAACGTTATCAGCTTTTGTGACCAGGGCCGCTACTACTCGATCGAGTAGCTCCTTATTTGGCCCTCAAAAGGGCTGGGTGCACACCGCCTGGTAGACCCGGATGGTAACTCTTACTACTACAGTTTCTTTATCAGTTATCTGTAGTACTAAGCTACACCACCTTCTTGTAAGATCTCAGGTCAACTCTACGCAACGCGTTTTTCTCGATCGTCAAATCAAATATATGATCCTCGTTAACTTCTAGCATACATCGCTCTGTTGTCCTCAAAAATTCAATGGAAACTCCTGTTCCCTACCTTTCCCTGGATCCAAATGGACCTTCCCCCTGTTTTCCTAAATTTTTCTTTTAAATGATTTAAGTAAAACTCTATATACGCCATTGGTAAGGTGCCGTAAGAAACAATTATCCTTTAATCTTTTCATTCTTAAGCTATGTGTTTTTAAGTAAATGAACAAGAAGCGTTATAACTAAACATTCAAGCTAAATGTCGTATTCACATTGTAGCCTCCTTCTTCCTAATCGTCCTATTGGAGTGCGATGTAACTGACCGCGATCACGTATGTCTAATGAAATTTTACAGTGAGTAAGGCTATCATTACAGAAGGAAAAAAACACCGATTAGTCGAGGAAAGTGTACTACAGACCCTTCTGAAGGAAGAATCTATTCTAAACTTAAGCTAAACACTGGTGACGATTTTGAAATGAGTGGAATATAGCGTAATCGCTCACGAACCGCACAGGGTGGGAAAGGGTACCACATAATATTTACTACAAAATTTACTTATCATACAAATAAAACACTGATTTACTAATATGGGCATAATTAAATGTCGCAAGCCCCCTAGGGCAATGAACCCCCAGAGTCTTCAGAAAGGTAATGGCAAAGAAATTTAAGCAAGTAATCGGAGGCATGGCAACAGAAGGCTGTCACGCTTTTGCACAACACAATAGTTCACGAGAAAATATATGAATCAGAAACGACTCAGTTTACAATTACTTACTCTGAAATACTAAATTTTGAAAGTAAAATTAAATGAAGTTACTAGCTAAATAAATGAATTGCTTAGTTTAAACTTTGTTAAATAAAAAAATTACTTCCAGTAACCTCAGTATAACGTAATGCAAAATTTAGAAAAAGGCAGGCAATACACTTTTGATTATTGAAAGACTGAAGTGAATATACTTCAACCAAGTGAGCAACTGATTTTACTTTTAAAATGACAACAATAAGATACATACAAAGCCAGCAGAAGTCAAACCCTAAGCTAAATATAGAATAAATGAAATTGCGCACTCTTAATTTGTGCTGTATCTTTAGTTATAAGTTTTTCTAGTGAAATTTTACGTTACTTCAAGTGAATGGAGTTAGTACGCAAATTGTAAATAATTTAAGCCTCTGTTATGCAATACAATAATGAACAGTTACTGTGGGATAAAATTTACACTGAAACTGGTCATTAGCAAACAAACAACTCTGAAAGTCAATATGTTTACGACACCCAGTGATACCATGGAAAGGAAAGGGACTCTGCCTGGCAATAATGCCTGTGCACAATGACAACATAGGTGCTCTACAAGTTTTAACTATTACAAGTTATTATTCAAGTTAGTCATAATTCGTGAAAGAAATTCAACAAGGTAAAGCCTCTACAGTACTACATCTGTTAGTTAACAGTCTTACGATGTTGTAGCTGTGCGGACGACTAAGCATATAGCTGACGACAATGCTGAACTGCCGCTGTTGCTGCTTCTGTTTGAGAGACCCAAGTCATCTACAGATCCACGGATAATTATGGGACAGAATTGTAGCTCTTCCGCCTGTCCACTTCCACCGCGTTCTCAATACTCACTGGTTAATAAATCAGGCGCGTCTACACTGGCGCGAGCATAGCTGCACACCGCGTCGGAGGGAGCGCCCAACAAACACTTCCGCAATCTTTCATCACTCAAGCTACTCTGCTTCCTCTCTGCACGCAATGCGACAGAGAATCTCCATATGCAAAGATAAACAATGGCACAGCTACAGTCATTTGGTCGTTACTATAGATACATTTAAATAAAGTTCCGTTGGTATGCGACAGAGAATCTCCATATGCAAAGATAAACAATGGCACAGCTACTGCCATTTCGTCGTTACTATAGATACATTTAAATAAAATTCCGTTGGTACAATATTCTAATTATAATTAGAATCAATTACATACAGTCAGAAATAAATACACGATTACATCCATTACTTATTAAATATAGTTTCTCTAACACAGCTTACAGTTTTAGAATCGAAAGGACGGTACAAGTTATCAACGGCGAAATATTACTGGTCCAGGGAGGAGGGGGGGGGGGGGAGGAAGAGTTTTGCGCCATTTTCATGTGCTCCCATTGGTTCAGGATCTCCCACAAACTTCTCCTCAGATTCTGAATGCCCACGACCGTTTCTTATATACCTTTGGTTCATGCTCCGTTTCGTGAACTAAATATCAACCGAAAAGATTTCTCTGACTGGGAATGAGTCGTTAATTGAATCACTCAGGGTTCAGTCACAGGTTCAGGATTATACACAAGAAAAAAAATAGTAGCTTTGTAAAAAAATACTGTATGCTTTTCATCAAATGTAAATAGCTTTCTAAATAAAACCTGAAAATAAAAATGTTAGTAAACAGTAAAAAACTATAAATATCTACATGGGAAAAGAAATTTCCATTAGTTACTTCGGTATATCACAATTATTATTTCCAGACTCTTTCATTACAGAATTATTGTTGTGACTTTTCAAGCTTTCCCGGCAGATATGTTGTAAATAGTTTTCACGTGTTTTGCAACGTGATCCATTGGCAGACATTTGAAGATTATTTACAGAATTATTGTTACTGATAATTTGTGTATAAAAAACCTAAGCCAGTCCCCATGGTGCACAGAACTAGAATGAAGGAACCTACACAACTGAATTTGTTATGAAGCTTGGCAAAGCAAAGCGGAACTCAAATATTATTCGTCCCGTAGGGAGAAGGAAAAGTTTTCCGCCATTTTCATGTGCTTCCATTGATTCAGGGATCTCCCACCAGTATTGTATCATGTGGTCCATATCGAGTTACGTCATGATTTTAGACATAACTACGCCTGTTGCCTAAGGTAGGTGGGTTCATCCGCATGACACTGAATATAACTCACACAACTGTCTGAATGACACTGATAAATTTCCCAAATGGAGGAGAGGGGTGATGTTGACCTTGAACACACAAAGTGTAACAGATATAAGTGCATATATTTCTATTGCTGACTGAGGACTGTGTACTGAACAACATTACATCAGTATTTATGCCATTTGCTGACTAATAATTATAGCTATTACAATTGCATGTTTTTAGGTTGGGTGGTACTTCCAAGTATGTGTGGGAAGAGCAAGCCATTAACTCTTATTTTCCCCTGGAAAACAGGTCATGTGCAGAAGCGTGGATGCATGGATGTAAAATGGTTAGTCCATAACCTACAAGCATAGTTCACTTAATGGTACAGTCACGACCATGCAGAAAATATCAGGTCGTAAAGTTCGTGATGTGTTTGTGGTAAACTGTTCGACATAGAGAAAAAACAATGAACACACTGATGTCTATACATATTAAAGTATCGCATATGAAAATATCTGCACTCATACCCATTACACCCTGTGTATACCACAAGTGTGCAACCTGGCACCAGGATCCCTTAGCAGTGATCATGAGATATGACAGTTATCTAGGCTCATATGCCCACTGACAAACTACTACTTATCACTTATAGTGCTGTCGTATCACCGGACGTGCGGGTTGCCTATTCTCTTTACCCCTAGGCTTGAACCCACATTCCTATCCTACTCACCTGTAGTTAATTTTACAACTGAAGATTTCTCTCCGTTGAGAATGAAACGATGTATTCTGTTTGCTAGAAATTCTTCAGTCTAATCAAGTCTAATCACACACCTGGTCTGGTATTCTGTACACTCGTATTTCGTTCATCAAGCACTAGTGCGTGTACGATGGGATAGTGATAGGTATATATACAGATGGCGGTAGTATCGTGTAGACCAGGTAGAAATGGGCAGTGCATTGGCGGAGACGCCATTTGTAGTCAGGTGATGCATGTGAAAAGGTTACCGACTTGATTAGTGCCCCACGACGGGAATTAACAGACTTTGAAAGCGGAATGATAGCTGGAGCAAGACATATGGGACATTCCATTTCGGAACATGTTGTTCAACATTCCGACGTCCACAGCAGAGAATACCAAATATCAGGCATTTCCTCTCACCACAAACAAGCAGTGGCCAACGGCCTACACGTAACGACCTAGAGCAGCGCCGTTTTTGTAGAACTGTCAATGCTAGCAGACAAGCAACACTCCATGAAGTAACCACAGAAATCAGTTTGGGACGTACGACGAACGTATCCGTTAGGACAGTGCGACGAAATGTGGCGTTAATGATCCATGGCATCAGATGACCGACCCCAGTGACATCAACTGCAGTGCCTCTTCTGTGCTCGTGACCATATCGGTTGGACCCTACACGGCTTGGAAACCGTCGCCTGATCAGATGAGTCCAGATTTCAATTCCTAAGAGCTGATGGAAGTATTCGAGTGTAGCGCAGACCTCACAAAGGCATGGACCCAAGTTGTTAAAAAGGCATTGTGGAAGCTGGTGGCAGCTCCATAATGGCGTGGGCTGTGTTTACATGAAATGGGCTCTGTCTTGGTTATGTTCGGCTCCTTGGACACCATTTTGAGCCATTCATGGACTACATTTTCCCTAAAAACGATGCGATTTCTGTGGCTGACAATGCACGTGTCACCTGGCCACAGTTGTCCGCGATTGGTTGGAAGAACATTCTGGACGATTCGGGCCAGTGACTTAGCCACCGAGATCCCCCCACAACAATCACCTGACACGAATCTCAATATATATGGGACATAATCGAGAGGTCAATTCGTGCACAAAATCCTGCACCGGGAACACCTTCTCAATTATGGACTGCTACAGAGGCAGCATGGCTTAGCATTTCTGCTGTAGACTTCTAACGACTTGTTGAGTCCCTGCCTCGTCGATTTGCCGTACAACGTCTGGCAAAAGGTGGTGCAATACTATACTACAGTTGCCTCGTGCAGATCCATTCTACGCTATCATTATGGTCACGTTTTCTTACTGCTTTTCAGCTGCTATCTCATGCTTTAAGATGACTATTGTCATCTCAGTGTATTTTCGAAGGCAACTGTGGTACCCTTGAACAGGAAGCCTTTCCTACCGATACGATTGCTGTAAAGTACAACTAGACTCTACATGTATAATCAGAGAACAGAATACAATCTGCAATATCAGATGATTTCTATCTTCGAAATTTAGAGAATCCATAAATGCTGTGCACAACCATATGGCCAATGCAGCAAACGCGTTGATGATGTTGATTTTTGGTTTGTGGGGCGCTCAACTGCCCCGTTATCAGCGCCCGTACGAAGTCCCAATTTTTACACAGTCCAGTTCTTACACAGTCCTATCTAGCCACTGTCAAGAACGATGACGATGATGATCTGATGGGGACAACACAAACACCCAGTCTCCGGGCAGAGGAAAATCCCCAACCCGGCTGGGAAACGAAGCCGGGACTCCGTTATCCAGACGTAGCAACGCTAGCCACTAGAACACGAGCTACGGACAGCAAACACGTTCAGTTTCAAATTTTCCTGCAAGTCTCTAGGAAATCACTGGAAACTAGACACGTCTTCCGTTCAGAATAATCCGTAGTAGTACCATCTTTGATTCACGAGACACTGAAATAAGCCATATCAATTAAGGTTTTATATTAGTATGCATAATTTGCATGTGGCTGCTGAAATCTGTCGTGATATGGTAACTGTAAGGCTGTTAATTATAGAGGTAATAGTTTTTTAGATTTATCAGAACTCAGCAGCAAATATTGTCACAGTTTCCGCCGTCTGCCCTTAGTCTTTATTTCGTAATAGATTAGACTTTCGTACTCCTTTTTTGCAAACTTACATTTAGGTTTATAAACCGCGCTTTCTCTCAGCTATATAATAAAGAGACTGAATGAGCAATTGACGTGATGAGATTGGCGCAAACAGTGGAAGATTTAGTTGGGCATCCACTGGTCGAGATGTTAGCTAGACTCATTTTCACGCCTCTCCTTGTTGTGGTAGATTGGCAGGGTGTTGGGAGAATCTTGAAAAAGAATATCTGGATTACACATAACACGTGTGTTCTAGTTTCCGGTTCCTTTCACAGATGTGTGCCATCCCCACGTGCGTCATCGTCAATTCTGAGCAACGTTCTCGAAGTCATACATGCCGCTTGTCTGTTGTGCTCCTCGTGCACACCCATTCTACGCTGTCACTATGGTCACCTGTTATTACTGCTTTTCAGAAGCTATCTCATGCTTAGAAATTGTTTGCAATATACATAAATGCATATAGGAAGGGTGCAGCACGGTAGCCACTAATTGCTACAATAGTTCTTGGTGCAGTTACCTATCGGAAACGATGAGAATGGATAGCACGTTATAACGAGGTCAGTAGCATGTTGCATGCAGACAGCAGAATAAATATGCTCTGTGAGAAAGCGTGTTCCACTCATACGACTTGTCCTCTGATCCTCTCTGTGAGTTTAGACAATGCCGCTCCTGCCAAGACCTGACTTACTTACAAGAACGCCTGTCACACCACTTACTGTTATTAATTGCCTGTCACTTCTCTATCTTATCTCGAATCGCCTTGTTTGCTTCTCCATTTCTGTATTTGGTAAAGCTTGGGTGCTGTACAAGAACAGCATATGACTGTTCATTGTCATACCGCTGAGAACACTGTCTTGAAATAAACTTTAGACGATTCTTATTATTGCTCGTTCATAACAAAACTTAATATTTCGGCTTATACTACAGAACAAGTAGTTAATCTTTGTTAGGGTTCGTTTAGAGATTATTAAGCTTACCGAGATGATACTCATTGTCTGGTGTGAGAAAAGCGTATTTAGTATAGGTATTTATGTTTATTTTCCGATAAAAAGATAGTAAGTGAGAATCTATTGCAGATTTCCGAGCAGTAAGCTTTGGTCATTCATTCAATGACGTTGTAATTCACTGACACAGCAGGGTCCATCAGATTAAGGCTGCGTTACCTGAGAAATGACAGTTGACGTAAATCACAACACATCTACTGTCGCTGTCTTTTGAAGCAAGAGTGGTCTGAAACTTCCTGGCAGACCGAACAGGTATGCAAATTTTGTGGATAATAATCTTACCAACTGGGCTATCTAGGCCCGAGACCCTACTCGTCCACATGACCTGATTCAGTCTGTATCTCTCACCCTACTCCCCAAACCACACAGAAGGTAGAATGATTTTTTCCAGTCTGCCGCGGAGTCTACACTTATATGAAAATTCCTATCAGATTGAAACTGTGTACTGGACCGAGACTCGAAATCGGGATCTTTGCCTTTCTTGGCCAAATGCTCTACCGACTTATCTATCTAAGTACGACTTACGACCCACTCTACGGATTAACTTCTTCAAGTATCTCATCTCCTTAGATGATGAAGTACTTACGGAAGTAAAGCTGTAAGGATGAGGTGTGCATTTTGCTTGGGTAGCTCAATCGATAGGGCACTTGTCCACAAACTGCAAAGGTCCGAAGTTCGAGTCTCGGTCCGGCACACAGTTTTGATCTGCAGAGTGAACGATTCATTTCGGAAATATTCCCCAGGCTGCGGCTAAATGGTGTTTCCGCAACGTCCTTTCGTCCAATATTGCTAGTACCGCAAACTACGTGGGAGAACTTCCGTGAAGCCTGGACAGTAGGAGAAGGTACTGGTGGAAGTAAAACAGTGAGGACGGGTCGAGAGTCAGGCTTGGCTAGCTCAGTTGGTAGAGCATTTGCCCGCGATAGAAAAACGTCCCGAGTTCGAGTCTACGTCTGGCACAGTTTTAATCTGGCTGGATGTTTTTCTGTAGCTCTCTTCTGTTCGCACTTAGCACAAGAAATGAAAACGTTGACCAGCTGTTGATCCTCCTTTCACCTTCACAGTTCAGTATATACGATGATGTGCCTGTGCAAACACTTCCTCTTGTGATAAACATTGTACAGAACAACCATCGCTAGTCACTTCTGATATGCTTCATGGTGCTGTTTTCGTAGGGTGCTTGAAGATATCACTTTTCCAACCGCTGCAGGAAAAGCAGAATTTGTTATTCCAATACATTTAACCAATTTTACTGTAAATGGATTTTTCTTGGCAGGATGTGATTACTACCTCCATTAATATCGTCAACGATTACTTTCATTTATGAGGTGAGGTACATGGTCATTACTGTTAATGACTACACAATGACACTCTCTTCAATGATTCTTCCAGACCTAAGGACTGAAGCGTTATGATTTTCATTTTACCCGTAAATCGCTTCATAGAGTTAAAGAAAGTTACGACCATTCACAGTTCACTTTCTGTTGCACAATTTATCTCTTCTCTTAGCCTGATCCTCTATGAATTTATGAATGGATGCATTAACAATAACCTTGGTATAGGCCTTACTAGTGTCATAGAAGTTATGGTGAAAGTAAAGTTCTTCATTATGGCCCTAGACGGGATAATCGTGCGTATCTGACCACCATGTCATCTTCGGTCAATGGCATCATTGGATGCAGAATGGAGGGGCATGTCGTCAGCAGACCGCTCTCCCAATGGTAATAGATCGAGTAGTTCCTCAGTTGGCCTCATGAGACTGAGTGCACCTGTACCAGTCCTCCTACCAAGCAAAAATCCCTGGCAGTACCAGGTATTGAACACAGGTCCTCTGCATGGCAGTTAGCCATGCTTTCCACTTTTTTTTAACCATCTTTTTTTGTTTTTTTATTTATTTATTTTTTCTTTCTTTTCTATTTTTTTTAAATTGGAAATTATTTTTGCTGCCAACTTTATATATATATATATATATATATATATATATATATATATATATATATATATATATATATATATATATATATGGACAAAAGGCGTCTTTCAGTTACGACAAACAAAATTAGAAAATTACAGCCGTAGCAACAACAGAACAAGAGTTCCTTCTAAACTATGAAAAAGAATTTGAAACTAATAGTGTGACGATAGATAATAAAGAAAGAAAAATGTAACCAAATCCCGCACGCCATTCCATGTGCATGGCCCCTCTGCGTACAGATTCCAAGTTCCAAATTGGTACAACATTTCGCGGCGTGTGGAGCCCCATGTCGGCGGTCATCCTCTGCCCGGTACTCCCCAACTGTGAGGAGGATTGTCGAAGACACTGTGCAAATAGTTCGCAAATAGTTGTCGGTATCGGGGTGTACACTCAAGTGTGCTATGACTGTCCTGGAGAAATTGCCAGTAATCAAGCACCATCTTCTCATTATCTCGAAAGAGGTAGTATATGGACATGCCTTTAAACCATGTGAGAGCGTGAGTCTTTGCAGGTGGGAAATAAGTATCCTCCGGACAAAGGAGCAGCCGTGGCTCAATTGTGCGAGGCGCGATACGTAGGTAGCAGGCGAGGATTTTCTGCACTAGCAGCCATACATCTAACGCCGATCCACACGTTAAGCGGTGTTCGTCAGTATCCACGAGGTGGCAACGTGGGCAAAGGGGGGAATCCGTCATCCCAATAGCGTGCAGCCTTTGTCGTGTTACAACCTTCCCTGGTACCACGCGGCTCGTACCCGCGTGGGGAGGAACGGCTTCTGGACCGCTCTCCACACTGCCGGCCATAGGGTCGTAGGGCTCTTCCTCTCAATCACATTCCGAGGTATGGACCTTAGCAGCAGTCTGTAAACGTCTCTCGCCCTGGGAGTCCGAGTGTTGGGAAGGTCTGGGTGCACGTAACCATACTCAAGAATAAATGCCGAGAGGTGCGAGAGTGAAGGTGTAATGTGCGCAACCGCGACAGGTGGCAGAAGAGACGCCGGCAGCAATTCCTTTAACAGACGTTCCGTAAGGGAAGCATCTTTGTGGGTCCACAATTTCATCATTGTGCACAAGTATAACGCTGTAGCTCTTGCTCGTACATTTATAAGTCCCAGTCCGCCATCACGCGGAGGGAGGGTGAGTGTTTCGTAGCGGACTTTGAATAGGTGTCCGGCGGTAAGGTAATACCCAACCGCTGCTTGCAATCTGTGTGCCATCGCTGTCGATATCGGTAGGACCTGGGCCATGTGGATCATCTTAGTCGCCACGTGAAGGTTGAGGTATTCCACACGCTGTAGGAGGTCCATCCGGCGAAGTAAGTTCCGGCGAACTTCTGTGCGTATGGCCAGCAGTAATCGTGCATAGTTCATGGAAGCCGTGCGGCGCACATCCTATGTAAATGTTATGCCCAAGAACCGGATCTTGTTAACTAGTGGGAGTGGGGCTAAAGCGTCCTCCTGTAGACCTCTCCCAATCGGCATCGCTGTCGACTTGGCCACATTCATCAGGCTGCCCGCTGCCAATCTATAGCGATTGATCCATTGTATCACCGATCGTACCTCGTCACCAGATCGGACAAGTAATAGAAGGTCATCAGCATATATCCTGCAGTGAAAGGTGTGATCCCTCAATGACATTCCCAAGAGCCTGTTTTTCAACCCTCCGACAAGTGGTTCGAATGCGATCGCGTAAAGGATCATGGAGAGTGGGCATCCTTGGCGAACTGACCGTCAGATCGGAAAGGGACCCGCAATCCGTCCATTCACCAGTACACAGGATGCAGCTCCACGGAAAAGGCGCTGAAAGATGTCGAGAAAGTCAGGCGGGAAGCCCATGCGGACCATAACGGACAGAAGGAACTTGTGGTGAACTCTGTCAAAGGCGTGGTCGAAATCAATGGAGATCAGAGCAGCTCGAAGGCAACAGCATGTGGCGATGGCTATTAAATCCCTGCATTCGCTGGTTGCCGTTTGCATGTTGGTCACTCCGCCCTGTGTCGTTTGCTCCATTGAGAGGAGTAGGGGCAGAACCTTCTTTATGCGGCTGGCGAGTAGTCGGGCGAAGATTTTATAGTTCGAGTTGAGCATTGTAATGGGCCTGTAGTTCTCGACCGTCCGACCTCTGGAAGGCTTGTGTATCGGTATAAGGAGACCTTCCACGAATGCCGGTGGCACGTGGGAACCGGGGGTCATCAGTTCTTGGTACATGCTGATCCATCGGGGCATCATTAGATCGCGAAAAGTCCGATAAAACTCGAGCGGCAGTCCGTCTGGCCCGGGAGATTTGATGAGTGCTCCCTTGTTAAGCGCGTCCTCGATGTCGTCCCGTGTAATCCCACCTAACAGCGTCGCCGCTGCTGCATTGTCGAGGGTGTGCGACACGTGCTGCAGTATGTCGTGATCGTCCGCTTCCTCTTCCTCTGTATTCACCTCGTCGTAAAACCGGCGATAGTGATCTGCAAAGGCTTCTGTAACCGCGGCCTGAGTCAGTACGACCCTACCACCTGGCAATACGAGGTCCGTGATCAGCTGCTGTTGGCGTCGGCGGCTGTCGAGCACGATGTGATGCATAGACTGGTTTTCTCCTTCCGCTCGGTCTTGACGTCGCGATCGCACGACGACCCCCTCCAAACGTTTCCTCGTAAGAGACAATATGTGACCTTTAATTCGGCGGCTTTCCATTTGTCGGTTTGGAGATGGTGGTTGGCTGTCGAGTTCGCGAAGCATCGTGTAATAAAAGTCCAATGCGTGACGATGCCAAGCTGCGATATCTTTACCAAATTGAGTTAGCACACGCCGAAACGCTGGTTTTGCACAGTCCACCCACCATGCTAGAGTCGAAGGATATCGGGGAAGACGACGTTCGCAATCCAGCCATGTGTTGGCGATAATCCGACGGCATTCCGGGTCTTGAAGATGTGCCACATTCAGCTTCCAGGGTCCTCGGCTGCGCCATATCCGCTGCTGTTGTACAGTGAGTGTGCATATGAAAGCGCTATGATCGGAGAAGGCAAGCGGCCAACGTTTGGCGTCCAATACTCCCGGCGCTAGAGCTCGTGAGACATAAATGCTGTCTAGGCGACTGGCTGAGTGACTAGTAAGGTATGTCGGCCTGGGACGGTCACCGTGCACTGTCTCCCACGTGTCGGTGAGAAGCAGATCTCGAACCAGGAGCCGAAGTTCTTGACAAGTCGAGAAGTGTGGGACTTGGTCTTTGGGGTGGAGCACACAGTTAAAGTCGCCACCGAAGATATATTGATCGTAACGGCTGAGAAGGGGGCGATATCCTCCGAGTAGAACAGCGATCGTTCGCGGCGTTGGTAAGTTCCTGATGGAGCGTAAATGTTAATGATGCGTGTGCCCAGTGCTGTGATCGCCAGCCCCCTTCCTGACGGAAGGTAAGTCACTTCTTCGATGGCAATTCCGTCGCGCACTAGTATTGCCGTACCACTGCCATTCCGGTTCGCCGCTGACATATGTGTCACATAACCGTAGAAAACGGGGAGGACCGCTATATACACTTCTTGCAACAGGGCAACGTCAACATCCGAAGAACGAAGCATCTCACGCAGCAACTGGATCTTCACTGCCGTTCGCATCGTGTTGAGGTTAAGCATGGCGATACGATAAGCTTGTTGCCGAACCGCAGGTGTTAAGTTATCCATTAAGACTGGAATTGCCTATGGCGCTTCTGACTCTATTGACACCTCCGCATCCCCACAAACCTCACCTGCCGTCCATTCTAGAGAGCCGGCGCCAATGGCGTGGGCCCTGTTGGCGTAACTTGCATGGTTCCGTCGTCGTCTTGGTCATCCGCCCACGTCAGGGAACTCAAAGCAAGATCGGCTTCCCTAGCATCCTCAGAACTCGGCATGGGTGCTTGCACTCCAGAAGGTGGTGGGCAGCATCTGTCCTGCATATCGGCATCCAATGTTGCCACTGTAGGTATATGTGGTTTGTCCTCAGTTCCGATCGGTGGTGCCACACTGCAGCAAATGGCGGCTGCCTCAGTGGTAGCGTCGTCATTGAAGGTGGAGTCTTCGTCCTCTGGAGGCTGCGTCGCATCCCGTTCGGAAGTTGCTCTACGCCTCCGCTTCCGTCGCTTCGGGGAGCGTTGCTTCCTGGTGTGTCCTTCTGTGTCAGACGACGGCAAGGATTCCCGACGTTCCGGCACAAAGGCAGCTGTAGGCACAATAAGCGAGTCTACGGCCATGCTATCGTCATGTATGTTGTTATCCGTCGACGGGGGCGGCGGCATCGGAATTGAATCCGTAGCTTGTGGAACGGGTGTGTCGTCATCGACCTGTTTTGGAGGATGGAGCCGCGACCCAACAGTGGATGTCGGCTGTCGTGGTGAAGTGGTAGCTGTCGTGAGGGCTGCTGCATGTCACGGGAAGCAGCGTCGGCTGCGATGGCGGGTCTGCGTCAGCCGGCGGCAGTTGCGTGATTCGACGTTGGAGACATTCTGATCTAAGGTGTCCCTCCTTTCCACAACCAGAGCAGGTCTTTGGTTGCCAATCGTAGATGACGATGGTACGGCAGCCACCGATAGTCAGATATGAAGGTACATGCCTTTTAAGTTCTATTCGGACCTGGCGGACTCCGTTCAGCACAGGATATGCCTGGAATTGCGTCCATTTTTCCGCAGTATGATCATGGACCGTGCCGTAGGGGCGCAGCGCTGTCACGACGTCCTCCGCCGGTAATTCAAAAGGAAGTTCGAATATTCTGATCGTGCTTAGTCCCATGCCAGAATAATCGACGTGTACAGTCCCCACATTGCCATCAGCATGGCAGAAACGGAGGCCCTGTTTCATGTCCCGAAGGATCCGTTCACATGTTGCGTCGTTGAAGATCTTGACATATACGATACTACTCACAATGGACAAGTGAATGCCGAGAATGTCGGTCGCCGGGATTTTAACTTCTTCTCGTAGAAATCGTTCGGCTTCGAGTGCTTTGGGCCGTGCAAATTCGGTGCGGAACGCAAATTTGAGCGTCGATTTTCTGTATTGGTGCGCCATGGTGATCTATTTGCTGAGTACGGCACGCGCGAAACGGCCGAGTATGATGTAAACAACACAAGCGCTCGCTCCGCGGCAGGAACCCAAACAGCGCGTCCTCACCGCAGCACAGCCAAAGGCCAACTATCACTCGGCTATGCATGTGGACGTTGTAGAAGTAATTCGTGGGAACCAATAAATTGTTTTCCGTTTACATGCCACATCATTCACAATAAAAACTCGATCTTTCGATGGCATCTCTGCTGTTGATTTAAACTCCTGATGACGATGGCAAAGACAGCTAGTGAAAGCTCGTATGTTTTAATACAAATGACAGGGCTTGTAGACCATGATTTTATTGAAGCATGCCACTGTGAAAAACTCTGAGGACACAATTTGTGTGGTAAACAACCGCAGTTACTTCGTATTCAGCCAAAAAAATTGAAGCCTTCTGTTTGCATTATTGATCATCTGTGATCAAATGGTTCAAATAGCTCTTAGCACTATGGGACCTAACATCTGTGGTCATCAGTCCCCTAGATCTTAGAACTACTTAAACCTAACTAACCTAAGGACATCACACACATCCATGCCCGAGGCAGGATTCGAACCTGCGATCATAGCGGTAACGCGGTTCCAGACAGAAGTGCCTAGAACTGCACGGCCACACCGGCCGCCCATCTGTGATCAAATCACTACATATGCTCACGTATTTTTACTTTAAGGTATTTGTGACATATGTAGGATTGCAATTGTGAATTAATTGTATGTGCAAAGGGTTGTATCAAGTACCTCCAGGATTTCAAATGACGACTGTGTGGAAACTATATGACATACAAAAAAAGTGACACTTGTCGGTCGACAGAGCAGCTCTCGAAGCTTCGATTCGTAATACTCGCCGTGTTGTAGCTACACTACGGGACAGGTATGTCAGAACATGTAGAATAGGGCCAGCCATGGCGTGCAAAAATTCATGTGGTCCAGTTGTGCACGACACGTGCAGGCCAAGGCTCGTCCTGTGTCGACTTTGCTCGTTCCTTCTCAGAAGTACTCGCTACAGTGTGTCTTTTCATTTAGGACTGAACTGCGGCACTTTTCGGTATATTGATAATTGTTACTTATGGACCGTCTGACAGCAACTGAATAAAACACAATTTTAGTGCCATGCGCGTTTCGCCTTTATTTTCTGCAAGGCATCAGCAGTGGCCTGGAATATGTACATATGTTTGCTATTTAATTTACGTTTTTGTCACTGTACCTATAGGTTATAAACAGTTCTGATGGTTGGTATTTCCTATTAAGTAGTAACGTTTTGAACTTTACTTACAGGTTGCGTGGACAATTTCTTACATATTACGCTCCTGTTGTATTTTTGATGTTGTTCTTCTTCCTACGAATACCAATTTGCGGTTTTCTCCCACATTCCACAGCACTATGAACTGAAAGCTTGTTTCAATGCAATGTTTTGGTTTCTGTTGACGACTGTCAAATGTTTTTGCCAAAGATCGAATGTTATTGCCAAACTTTCGAGTGTAATTATTGAAGTATCTGTGATCTGTTCGTGTATGCATTTGTGTGTGCGTTTGTGTACGTGTGTGTGTGTGTGTGTGTGTGTGTGTGTGTGTGTGTGTGTGTGTGTGTGTGCGAGTGTGTGTGTTTAAGTGTGATATAATGTGAGAACCAACTTCTTTCTGATTTGACGGGTATGCATTTAAGAAGAAAATTGCGTTATAGATGGGACACATCCTGACAAACATAGTCCAGTTCCCTAAACTCAATGCCGTTAAAGGAAGCACCATGTCTGAAGGATTCATTGAGGCCTTGAAAGAATAGCAAAGATTGTTTCCTAAAGGTTTTGGGGACACAGCAAATTTTACATCTGTTTTCGAGCTTTTCACGAGACCATTTGTCATTTCAGCTGAAAGTGCACGTGTTCATGTGCAGATGTAACTGATAGAACTGTAAGGTAATCCTGTTTTAATGACAGATTCTTTTACGTTAAAACTGTTCAGGACGTCTACATTGATTTCCTCAGATAGAGCTTCCACGTCTCTATTTTGAGGTTGCAAAAGTGCTACAATATTTCGATCGACTGTTTTGTGTGAGAGACCTTTTTCCGATTAAGAAACTGAACAAGACACAGTTACATGGCAACCTGAAGGAAACTGTCTGCGTCTGTCTTTATACCGTGACTCCGTACCAGGCAAAAGTTGTGTTTTCAGCGTGCCAAAAATAAATAATACTGAATATTTACGTTTTTGTGTTCTCTATTGTTGACATGTATTAAATACATAACGAGTCATATGCAATACGACTGCACTGCCTTTTAATGTGGTGTGTTCGCAGTTTCCCCTCTTCTCAGACCTCGCGCCCAGACATCAGGGCGTGGTACGGGAGAGTGCGCAGTGGGACTGAGTGCTACGACATTCGTGCCAGAGTAAGGCTCGCTAGCTAAATGATTGGCCACCCTTGATGTAGACAAACCCTCCATTACATAATGTTGCTTTAATTGGTTCATGCCTGCACATAGGCAATACAACCAACAGATTTACAAACTGTGCTGCAGTTGTGCCTTCCCAGGCAGTTTGTGTCAGACGCCTCAATAACTTAGCATGCCTTGATGGTCACCACGTCGTAAACGATACCAATATTGAGCATGTGCTTTTGCAGTTAGAAATTGGAGAGATAATTCCACTAAATCCACTGATATGTGCGTTTTTTCTGTATATCTTGTACCATTTGTTGTGTATAACCTTACATTTAAATACCTTATGATGTGGCTGCCAATCTTCACACCAGCTCTGCGTTCTTCCCATATCGAAACAGATGTTTTCATTCTATTTTATTGGATAATAGCTTTTCCTGAATAAGCACATCATCTGCATAATTCTTAGGGCTGCAGCTAATAAACTTTGGTCACTTGAAGTAAATTAAAATTGTTTTCTGAATTTCACCTGCAGTGCAGATCCCTGCTTATTATGGGCATTATGCTGCGAAATTAGTGTGTGAACTAACTTCAGTGAGAAAATCAAAACCTTAGCTTGCATACCTGTTCGAAAAAATGTATCCAAGCATTTGCGTGCTGTGATTCACGAAAATGACGGGATTTTTAAATTAGACTGACATGACTCAAATTTAAAGTGTTCCACCAAATGCGGGACCAGTCTGCTAGCCACTGCACACCCTCTCTCTATGGTAGTCCACTTAATCACAGTGTCACAGATGTTATTGGGGTGTTGCTTGTCTACTATTTGGCACAGTACTCTATCCCTAATACAAGGAGATATGTTGCAACAGATTTCTATTTAGAATTCTCATTTGATTTCAACAGTGGCAGTATCATAGTGTATCAGACTGCAGTTTATCATTCGACGATATTGCTGCTCGCGTTGCTAGGGATCCAACGTCTGTCGATTGAATATTGAATCAATGGGTTCAAGAGGGCCATACTAAACACCATGTGAGATATTACGACTCCAGACGGCTAGCACCAATGAGACAGATGTGTTGTTCGCCTGGCTGCGCAGGGTCGTTCAGCCACACCAAGTACACTGAGTAGGGAAAAGGCTTGTTTGCAGAAAGCTGAGTATGTACACAGACAGTGTGGCTACGTCTACACCACCACTGCTGGCCAGTACGGTGACCATTGAGCTCTGTGCACCACAGGGAGAGGGTCTTCAAGTTTACTTGGAATCAGGGTGTGATTATTTCTAATAAAATATTTTTTTAATTATTATTATCACGTGCGTTTGATCATTTGACTTCTACAGAGAGAATCAGTGCGTGATTATTTGTTAACAACAAATTAAATTTGATATTATTACAACCATGATAATTTTATTATTTGAGCTGTCAGTAGAAACCACTCTTAGACAAATACGTAGGTAGTCTCACTTTCCATATTTCTCAACGTTTACCCATTTTTTCTTGTTTCCCCATAATTTTCAAAATTTTATATATTTTTTCACATTCTTTACTATAGTTAGTTTCTTACTGATCAACTGCAGAGCTCATAGCGCCCCTTAAATGCACGTGAACAGGCAACCTTTCCCCTTTCCCACCAGAGGGAGGCACCAAAGCTGCGATTGCCACAGCGGCTCCACCGCCAGAAACGGAGGGCGACTGCTTCACACTACGCGCTGCGGAGCGCTCTTCAAAACAGCAAATTTTTACCACGGCTCAAGAAATAATGCAATTCTACCACAAAGAGCCACCGATGCCAACGACGTTAAATGACCTTACCAGCAGCAAGAAAAGCCATCCTCGGATGTTTTCAGGGTGTGGTCTATTAGGAATTCACGCTTGAAGGCACCACCACAACATCTGCAAGGTAGTGCGAGACTCTAATATACTGAAAGCACGCCTTTGAAGAGTTCGTCCACACATGGAGCAACCACTCCTTTCGCATGACACTCCCTGATCACACAGGACCTCTGCGACATCTCCAACAATCCGACGTATTGAGTTCACTGTCATCGACCATACATCCTGCATGTAGTCCCGACTTGACCCTCTCAGATCTGTTTCAAAAACTTAAAAAACACCTTCGAGGACTCCACTTTGATAGTGATAAATCGCTGTAAGTAGAAGCGAGATTCTACAGTGACGGTATCAACCAACTGGTCTCTTGTTGGGAGGATTACATTCGTTGCCAGGGTGACTATGTTAAGAAATAAATACGTAGACACGAAGAATAAAGGTGGAGAATCTTGTTACAATTTGTTTTATGTAAAAAATAATTAAGAGTTTTCATATATAAAGTTCAGAGGCATTACTTTTCAGCACGCTCTCACGTTTGCATTACATATTTTAACAGAAACGATAAAAAGATATTCGTAATCTGTGATAACGGTGCATACTTAGTGAGCAAATGACATTTTTAATCGTTCAGTCTGGCATTTGTTCGGACACATGCAAACATAAGTCATTTTCTAGCTACCCATGTGTTTAGTAGGAAAGTCTCAATCCAGTTTTTGCGAGAAACACAGGACGCCCTCCATCAGTAAGCGTACGATGGTTTGCGGATTACGAGTGTTCTTAAAATTTTGGGAGATATTTTATGATCAAGTGACCAACGTGTAAGTATACAGCGCTGTAGATTTCTGACAAGGATTTAAGAAATACGAAAAAATCTGCTACATATGAGTAGAATTAGTGAGTGCTTCAGTCTGATACTTGTTTGGACAAGCACTTATGTAAACCCTGGACTGGCTTCCCATCCACCGATAAAATAGGATGGAGCCAGAATGTAATTCATGCGACATTCTGCTGGATAATTTTTTAGGGAACATACATTTAGGGTAGCTTATATGATGATTATATTAGGTGTGCATAAGTTCGTAGCGTTTTTCCGTAAGTTTTATCAAACACAACAGATACCCATGACAGAGACGTGGTTTTCAGACGAAGAACGCTTCGAGCCTAGTTCGGAACGGTATTTCACCGTAAAGGAAGTTCCTTGAAGATAGTTCGATAGCGGAAAAGGTGAAAATCTTATGCGCAAGATCAGGTGAATAAGGAGGGCGCTGTCGACACAGTGTACTGAATGAAAGAGAAACAGTAAGGTGCAGTATTTCTTTAAAAAAAAAATACTGACACCAAAAGGTTAGAAATGATGTGCTCATGATGAAGCTGAATTTGTGTGATGGAAGATGTTAATATTATGCTATACTGTAGATGGTACTTATGCTGAGCAGTAATGAGGAATAATATGTGTTAAATTATGATGTGTATCTACGTGAAGAGATATTTTTTTAAGAATAAGTATTTCAGGAAGGAAATGATTAGTAGAAGCCGGCCGCGGTGGTCTAGCGGTCTAGGCGCTCACTCCAGAACCGCGTGACTGATACGGTCGCAGGTTCGAATCCTGCCTCGGGCATGGGTGTGTGATGTCCTTAGGTTAGTTAGGTTTAAGTAGTTCTAAGTTCTAGGGGACTGATGACCACAGATGTTAAGTCCCATAGAGCTCAGAGCCATTTGATTAGTAGAAGATGATCATTAGTGGTGACCATTAGTGATGGTGTATGTGGATCTTTTCTTCGATTACTATGCGAGGTAGCCAATGAGGGGTAAAGGAAGATTTTTGTCTTAGTAATGATGTTGTATACGGTTTAATATTAACTTTACAGCTACACTGTGTAGCAGTTTTAACGAGAGCCAAAATACAATTAACAAGAACATCTTTTTCCAGAACTGTGCTCTGTGTGTATGTCTTTATGAGGAATTCACTCAACATGATAACACAGCTACTTTATGGTTGACACATTACCTTTGAATTTTCAGGAACTCGCAGCTTGTAAATGTAAATAGAATTAACATGTTACTCTTCTATCACCAGGAACACGATGGTTTTGTGGTCATAATGATACCAATGATTTTAATATATACTAAGGTAATGTTACACCTAAGATTTTTTTCTCCATTAGTATAAGATGTTGAGTGATGCAGGACTGACATTAATAAGGTTTTCTACTCTAACAGTGTGTATCCAATAATTAGCTGTCCTCGTTGTCACCATGCTTATTCCTGGTGTTATTGTAGATGAGATATGCGGTAGCTACCATCCTGGCCAGGTAAATAGATGTAAATAAATTAAGAAACTGGATGCAAGTCTTTACGTTTATGTCATTTACTTTAAGAATAGATATGAATACTTAACATTATTATTGATTCCAGAATGGTGATCAACTATATATTTGTTTAAGCAATGTGGTTAAAAGTAATTCTTAATATTGACAATTGATACCAAAATGGCGATCAGGTGTATACTTGTTTAAACAATGTGGTTAAAATGATATCAGAATATATATAACCTTTTGTATTATTCATATTACACCCAGGTTACAAGATAATCGTTTCTACTGCATATATTAGATAAGGATTTTGAATAAGGTCGTTGTTAAATCGTTTAGTTCCTCATTTTCCAGTATTTATCATGAATGTGTTTGTATACCCGCACTGCACATCAGGAATTGTACACTGCAGAAGCATTTTTCTAAAAAGTGATAGTATACCATCTTGCACTGCACATCGCAAGTACGATAAATGTATTTGGTTTTGGACACTCAGTTCAGTATTCCTAATAGTAACAGGTTGCAGGATAGATGGGCTTTCATGGGCACAGATAGGCCAACAAATTTAATTATCATTAAAATTCATTTTCACGGTAAAGTACAATGATTGTCAGAATGTATTTATGCAAATACCATATCAACAAAAGACTTCAGAAAAGTGCTACCTTATAAGACTGCAAGCAGTATATCATAAAGTGATATGCGTTACATTTTATGTTCATTTGCTATGTAATTACAATAACAGTTCTGGTACAGTAATTGTTTGTGAGGCTAAAGATGAGGATTAGCGAAAAGCAGGGCCAACATTTTTTATGTGAATCATCTGTTTTTCAAAGAGATAGTATACGTAAATTTCATTGAAAACGTATTTCTCTGTCGCAGGCGAATTATTTGATGTACTGGCTGGCCTGGATTTCGCATCGTGTAGCATGTGCTTCTCATACTTACGTTCAAAATTTAATTTTAACAGTGTTGTTGCCATGCATTGAGATTTACGTATTTAAATGCCAACACAAGTTTATACATACTTATCAGATACCAGCCAGACAGTTACGAACACAGTTTAGAAGTTTGAACATTATACTTTTGCATGCTATATACATCCATTTTCATAATATGTAGAAATATAGTCATCTAGTGTATACAGGGTGAGTCACCTAACGTTACCGGTGGATATATTTCATAAACCACATCAAATACTGACGAACAGATTCCACAGACCGAACGTGAGGAGAGGGGCTAGTGTAACTGTTTAATACAAACCATACAAAAATGCATGGAAGTATGTTTTTAACACAAACCTACGTTTTTTAATGGAACCACGTTAGTTTTGTTAGCACATCTGAACATATAAACAAATACGTAATCAGTGCCGTTTGTTCCATGGTGAAATGTTAATTACATCCGGATATATTGTAACCTAAAGTTGACGCTTGAAACCTCCGACGTTCAGTTGCGTGTTGTAACAAACACGGGCCACGGTCGGTGAGCAGCATCTGCAGGGACATGTTTACGATGACGACCGTGTTTACGAGTGTGGCTGTAGTGCACTGTTGTGGTTTGGTCTAGCTGTCGCAGTGTCCGCATGTAGCGCTTGCTGCTATTGTTATTCTGCATTCGTCTCCGCACGCTGACCAACTGTAGTACACCGTGTTACCAGACGTCTGTGATAGTGTAGTGTTGTAGGAACTGTGACCATGGTGTATTCGAATTCTGAAAAGGTGGAGATGATACTCATCTATGGCGAGTGTCGACGAAATGCAGCTGAAACCTGCAGGGTGTATGCAGAACGGTACCCGGACAGAGAGCATCCAACGTGCCGCACATTGCAAAACATCTACCGCCAACTGTACGCAACAGGTATGGTCGTAGCATGCAAACGGGTCCGTAACAGGCCCGTCACAGGAGAAGCGGGTGAAGTTGGTGTGTTAGCTGCTGTTGCCATGAACCCACACATGAGTACACGGGACATTGCGAGAGCCGGTGGACTGAGTCAAAGTAGTGTCATGCGCATACTGCATCGTCACCACTTTCACCCGTTTCATGTGTCGCTATATCAGCAATTACATGGTGAGGACTTTAATCATCGAGTGCAATTCTGTCAATGGGCATTAACAGAGAATGCGTTGCAGTTCTACCTGTTTACCGATGAAGCGGGTTTGACAAACCAAGGGGCAGTGAATCTACGGAACATGCATTACTGGTCCGTGGACAATCCTCGCTGGCTCAGACAGGTAGAGCGACAGCGACCGTGGACTGTAAATGTATGGTGCGGAATGATTGGCGACCACCTCACTGGTCCTCACTTCATTGCAGGGGCCCAAACACCTGCAACATACATCGCATTTCTACAGAATGATCTGCCAACGTTGCTCGAAAATGTCCCACTGGAAACGCGTCGACGTACGTGGCATCAGCATGATGGTGCACCTGCACATTCCGCAATTAACACTTGGCTGACCCTTGACAGGATGTTCGACGGGCGTTTCATAGGACGTGGAAGACGTATAAATTGGCCAGCCCGTTCTCCTGATCTTACACCTCTGGACTTCTTTCTGTGGAGTACGTTAAAGGAGAATTTGTACCGTGATGTGCCTACAACCCCAGAGGATATGAAACAACGTATTGTGGCAGCCTGTGGCGTCATTACACCAGATGTACTGCGGCGTGTACGACATTCATTACGCCAGTGATTGCAATTGTGTGCAGCAAATGATGGCCACCACATTGAACATCTATTGGCCTTACATGTCGGGACACACTCTATTCTACTCCGTAATTGAAAACGGAAACCACGTGTGTACGTTTACCTCACCCCTCATGGTAATGTACATGTGCGTCAGTGAAAAAGACCAATAAAAAGGTGTTAGCATGTGGACGTAATGTGCTGTTCCAGTCTCTTCTGTACCTAAGGTCCATCACCATTCCCTTTCGATCCCTACGTAATTCGGTGCTCTCCGATACACACGATCGAACAGGAGTGGTACTCAAGCGTCAACTTTAGGTTACAATATCTCCGGATGTAATTAACATTTTACAATGCAACAAACGGCACTGATTACGTATTTGTTTATATGTTCAGATGTGCTAACAAAACTAACGGGGTTCCATTTAAAAAAAACGTAGGTTTGTGTTAAAAAACATACTTCCGTGCATTTTTTTATGGTTTGTATTAACCAATTACACTAGCCCCTCTCCTCACGTTCGGTCTGTGGAATCTGTTCGTCAGTATTTGATGTGGTTTACGAAATATATCCAGCGGTAATGTTAGGTGACTCACCCTGTATACAGGAAATTTAGACTACTCCCTCTGTATAAATGATAAACCCCATATACTTTTTCAGCTATTCTGTGTACTCTGTCAATCTTTAATGCAGATCTCTCAGCCATTTTGACAGCAGACAGGGCTGTGATTTTAACAGTTTTCATACAGACTTGCTGCTTTTGGGGAAGGTAATAGTGTTTATGCTACAAATTTCAACTACTTCGTTTGTGCAAATACAGGTATCCTGTATGACCATTGATATCCAGATTTTGTTGTACTTTTCACATGTTCCGTTTTTAACATTTTTTCATATTTTGCCGCATTTTTATCATTTATCGTTGTTTCCATGTACTTCCATGTTTCTCCGAATTTTCAACATTTTGTCCATTTCTTCTTGTTTTTCCATATTAAATATGTAATTGTACAAATATATGTTTACTCATGTTGCTTACATTACCCAATCTGAGTTGTTATTTTTACCATCCCACATGTGATACAGAATCCCAAGCCAGCCAGGTTATGTACAAAATGTACATCTTCCAAATGTCAACTGACAAAACACTAGCTGCCAAAGTCAAATGCTGGAACAAACGCATATGCATAAAGGATAGCTGTGAAGGTAGAAGGTTGACTTTCTTCCATTATAAACACACACACACACACACACACACACACACACACACACACACACACATACACATACATATACCTAACCCAGATACGCTATTTGGTGTGTGAGTTTCCCTGGGGCTCTACTGCAGCGGAATACTTTTAGAGATGCTGAAAGGGGATAGAGATATCCTACTAGAGACAGGGTCTCAGCAGGATGGAAGCAATCTGTCATCAGTCCAATGGCATGCACAGGGTCGCCGATTTATGAAAGATATTTGGGGTGGAGGGCATTCTGGGGGTCTTGCCCAAGGAAAGTTTCTAAATTTTAGATGAAAATAGTGAGTTTTAAAGTTTTTTAGGCATTTTAGAATCATATGATCAACATTAGAACCCCGCAAACTGAACTGAATACCTCCACACTCTGGAAAATTCGACAAGCCAGACACAATTTTTGGCTTTGATAAAAGAAACAAAACATAATGATGCACAGTATTTTCGTAAAAAGCTAATTTGGTTTACAGTAATAATCATGCTTATAGGCTGTTAAAGAGCGGTGAATATATAGCTCTGAAAAGACTGAAATTACATTTAAATAAATTCTAAACAATCATCAAAAGAATAAAACATAAAATTTTGCTCTCACACAGTAATAGCAGTTTGATATAGCTAATTTAAGCTTAGGTTGAATAAGGCCCAGGGTTCATTAAACAAAAACAATATCTCGAAGTTAACGTTTTAACAGAGTCAATAAAGTTAAGACAGTATGCCTAATACTTTCAGTTAAAAACTATGTAAATAACGGGTTTTAATTGGGTGTTACACCCTAAAAGTATTCAGATATTTGAAACTAACTAATACAGTACTATAGTAATATAGTACTAAACTAGTACTAATATTTCAAAATTGAAAATTTATCATTATGTATGTATACAATTGTCTATTTTATAAAGATTTTTAATATTGTTCTAAATGCCATTATTAGGGCTAGAGTGTCTTTAGAAAGATGCAAAAGTCGACCGTCTGACTGGATTACTGAATATGATGTCGTTGACGACTCGTCAGATATACAATTCGTCCAAAACATCTCGGTGGGCATGAAGAACAGCTTCTGTCCCATTGTTGATCAGAGATATGACTTCAGACGTCTAAGGGCACTAAATGACCGTTCTGCTGTTGCTGTCGTGATTGGAACTACTTGGGGAAGCTTAATGTACTTTACTAATTCACATAACATTTCTTCAACTGCAGGCTCTTGTGTAATGTACTTTCTTACATCACGCATAATTTTGAAGACCAGTTGTTTTTTGTTAGAGATATCTGCTAACATATTCAAGTGTAAGCGCAGTTTCTCAATGTCTAGATCATTTCTAAAAAACTCAGTTGATTTTTCCAAATTTGTTTAACCTCTGTCTACTAAAAGCAAGCACTCGTGTTCAACTGCAATAACTTGTGTGAGTCCAGTTGAAGCAAACCGCTCAGTAATGCAAGATTGCACCGTTTCACAAACTTCAATGTAAATAGGTTTGTAGTATTCCTTTGGGGTATTGAAAGTGTGTGGTGAGCTGGCTTCGTTGTTTTCGTACTTCTTTGGTATACTTCGATTCCGAGGAAGCGAAGCATCATCAACTTGTGAAGGTTTTTCTTTTGAACACAATCCCCAAAAGTGTTCAAAAGTGTCACGCCGTCCATTCAATATACAAATCAAGCCCTCATATATTTTTCCAGATCAGCAACTGAGGGCACTGAATTTTTTCATTGACATACTCTACTGGGTTCATTGCGTGGCAATAAAGACGAGAAAATAAATGTCTTGAATTGTAACACTGACTCAGGGTAGCCTGCACATTTGTAACCTGCCTCTGTTTTGTCCTCTGCAGAAAATGTTTCAAAAAACTCTAGAATTTCTTCAAAGTTTTTCAGTATTCTCAAGATACAAGAAGCTCACATAATCCATCGAGTCGGGGAAAGGGGTCGTAGACCCGCTTGGATGTTGGCACTCTCACAGCGTTATGCTTTTGAAAAGTCCCATCCTTTTGTTGGATTCCATTATGGTGTTTATTAAGTCCTTGGCTAAAGCCATAAAATCCCTCATAGACGTAAGATGGCGGTGACTGTCTACAACTGCCAAGTCTAAACTGTGAGCAGTGCAGTGCACATAACGTGGTTTTGGTTGTATGTCCAAAACTAACTTTTTCAGTCCTCTGAACTTACCTCTCATACTCGTGGCACCATCATAGCACTGTCCTTTTAAGTTATCCATTGACAAATGAAGACAAGCAAAAATGTCTTTTAAAATACCACACAGAGTTTGTGATTCGGTGTTGGGGGTCTCGTATAAGCCAGTAAAGTCTTTGTTGATGTTTAAGGAATCATCGACAGTACTTGTTCGTGAATCGAAGAATCACTTGTTTCGTCACTCATAATGGAAAAATGTTCAGTCTTCTTGACTGAAGCCAATACCTTTCTCAACAGAGACTTTCCTAGTAAATGAATGATCTCGTTTTGAATACCGTGGGACGTCCACTTATACCCCGAACGCTTTAACCAATCTCTAAACTCAGGTATGTCATTCTTTCAGAGTTCCAACAATTGAAAACAAAAATTGAGTTTACATCTTTGTGCCCTCTAATTGCTAGTCTTTGTCGGCATAGAAATTGCACAGTAGTAAAAATTGTCTCAAGAGCTAAACGGTCTTTCTTCATATTACTATCTAACTGTTCATTCAATTGGGAGGCCATACTTCGGTTAGTGGTAGAATTTAGTTTCAGAACACCATATTAATGCGTAAACTATTTTTATGAAGACGGAATTTTTCCAAAGCCTTTTTCCAGTTAGAATACCCTACGGAAGTAGATGCATTTTCTTTTTTTTGGAGAAAATTGTAATAGATTTTTGGTATCTGCCTCTTTACTGGTTTTGCAAAAACTTTTTCGGTAGATGCTTCATATTCTAGCCATGTGTATTTGATCAACCAGGGCTTCTGAAATGATCTTCCCTTTTCGAATTGTCCAGGTTTCAGCTGTGAACGTTCCTTGCCTGAAGACGACGAAGCAATTGATGACACAATAATTGTTGGAGGTTGACTTGCAGTATCATCAACTACCAAGAGCACCTTTTTGGTAAAATTATAATCCATTGCAAACTTAATTCACAATACACTATGAGGCTAAAGAAAATGAATGAAATATAGTCATATAAAATAGTCCATTAGACACTAAAGTCGGAACACTAAACACATCAGGAAGCATGTACTGAATAAAACTATCCACACTGAATGACTGCCACAGCAGGGTGGGCTTTATATAGCCGCGGCTTCATAATGTCTCAAAGCATCAAGGCGACTTGAGGCGGAGGGTTCCAGGCAATTCTGCTCCAGTCCCTTTGACGTCGCCACGGCCGTAGCGCTGGCCCACCAGCGGCAGACTTTACCCGAAGGTTCGCGCACCGGGAAAAATTCTAAGTGTGCCCTAAGCACCGTAACACTATCTTGATTCACACCACTGGTTTTCAGTTAAACTGCTTACTACCGTTATAATTATTTGTTTTAACTCATTACTGAATGTATTTTAAGAGGTAACTATCGTCAAACAAAGATAATAAAAAATTTCAACATAATTTTGTAATTTTACTAAGCATAATATAACTAATAATTATCTTAAATTATTGGGAGGGCTCCGCACACCCAAACGAATTTTTGAGTGGGCTCGCGCCCCCCCCAGGCCCCATGGATTCGTGTGGACATGCAGCAACTACCTTACCATGTTCAGCTTATAGGACACTGAGCATGCAATTGCCAAAGCGGCTAACATCATACGTCGACAAGGTACCTGAAGTACATCAAACAAGGTTCATAAAGGGGAAATCAGCTGTAGACCAGCTGTATATTATAAGCCAAGAAAGGTTCTACAGAATCAGCGGAGAAAAGAACAAATGGAAAACAGGGACAAGAATAAGGGGCACGATGACTGGCTATGTGTTAAGATATAAGAGACTACAGGGAGCTGTGGAGGGTAAAAACTGTAAAGGAGGACAGAGGTTAGAATATATCCAACAAATAATCGGGGGCCTATGGTGAAAGGGCTACTCTCAGATACAAGAGGTTGGCACCAAAATATAATAATAATACTAATAATAATAAATCCGGAAAAGTGTGAGTAGCACTTGCGTACTGGGGTTCTGTAAAAAGTTAATTATGCATATAGATTCATCCGTTCCGTTAATTGAGAATCTCGATGGTATTTTGCCTGTTACCGAAATAGATACCGGCTATATATACGCCTTCCCGTTGGAAAAAAGTGGTTTTAACAGGACAAACAGGTAGTGGTATAACAAATAACAAAAAAAAATACTAATTTCGTTTGATGTCATTGCAAATAAATAATTTTTGGACTTTTTTGTTTTACTTGTACTCTAAAATCTTCCTTCTTGTCAAATATCATGAGTCTGGGTCAACGGCAAATCACCTACAGGTTTTCATGAGTGAGTTTCCCAGTATCAAAACTTCTGACATAAATGGCCGCATCTTTTAATTGCACTGACTTAGAAGCTTCAAGTTTCTTCACCGCCAAGGGTGCGTAGATCTTAATATGTGACGTAAATTACAATTTGATACATTCAGCCTTTCCTGAGAAAAGGGATTTTTAAAAGTCAGACAGACAGACAGCAACGTAATACTGTAAGGATTCCGTTTTAACAGAAGAGTATGGCACCCTAAAACATCAGAGCTCAGTTCGATTCGATGACAGCCCGTTTGAGGCTTTTTTACTTTCAGAGTTAGCAGTTCTGCATGCTGAACTTCGCACACCGTATTCATACACAAATTACTTGTTTAATCTTGCAACAATATTTTATATGCAAAATACGTGAGATTTTGTTATGGGTCATCTGACACGGTGTTGCTATTTTATTGGCCAGTGGTAGCAGCATTTAAGTCGCGGAACAGTATAGAAAAAGCACTCCGTCTTCAGGCCACGAGTGGCCTACCGGGACCATCTGACCGCCGTGTCATCCTCAGTGGAGGATGCAGATAGGAGGGGCGTGGGGTCAGCACACCGCTCTCCCGGTCGTTATGATGGTATTGTTGACCGAAGCCGCTACTATTCAGTGGAGTAGCTCCTCAATTGGCATCACGAGGCTGAGTGCACCCCGAAAAATGGCAACAGCGCATGGTGGCCAGGATGGTGACCCATCCAAGTGTCGACCACGCCCCACAGCGCCCAACAGCGCTTAACTTCGGTGATCTCACGGGAACCGGTTTATCCTCTGCGGCAAGGCCGTTGCCTGAACAGTATAGAAACAAAAATTAATACCATTTACTAAGTGATCATCATATAACATGAACAACAACACTCTGGCCAAGTCACCGCCCTCTCAACTGATATCCTAGGACGATTTCTCACGTTCAACTTTCCACAAAGTTAGCCTCCATATAACATCTGTACAGAATATGCTGGCAGGTCGTTATAACATTTGTACAGAATATTCTGGAAGATCGTAACTGGTTTCATGAAGTGAAACTTCGAAGGTATGCTGCATCTGAGTTCGGTTCATTCAGAGTAGCCATCCGCGTCATGGAAGAGGAATGGCGCGCCTTCTAGAATAGTGCCGGTGCCACACGCGCTCACGGATGTGCGATTCGCAGGCGGCCGGCGCCGCTCTCGTGAAGTCCCTGCGCCATCCGGCTGAGCAGACACGTCAGCGGCGGTGGCGGCCCAGCCGCAACCCGCGCCCCTGCGGCTGCTGGGTGCCGGGCGCTGGTGCAGGAAGTGAGGTGACCACACCTCTCGCGGGCTGCGGGCGTTCCCACGGTGCGCGTGACCCCGCGCTGCCCGCACCGCGGGCGCATGCTCCGTGACGTCATGGCGCGCGCTAGTCTACACCGCGCGTCATCGTGCCTCCGATCCGCGCGCCGGGCGGCGGCCGCATGGCCTTGCACCTCGCTACCGACCGATTTTGGACATCAAGGCCGAAACGATTAATATGTGCTGTTGCTTCGTACGCTGTCTTTGGAATATAGAACATGTCGTAATCCTTAATATGACGACGAATTCTCGTCTTCTTGCTTGTGCCTCAGTAGTAGATCGTCAATGAATTAACGACCTCACTTTATTAAAAGCTGAGTAGAACCTGTATGTCATTGGATTTCTCGGCAGCGGAGGGCCCGTAGAGACAAAGTCAAGTAAGTATATGGCATTTCTGAAAGCTTTTATCGCAGCCCGATAACGTTGCATTCTTCCTCTGGCCGCTTGTCTTTTCGCTTCTGTCCAGCCGATATCCTGCTTTTGCCCATCAAATGGTTCAAATGGCTCTGAGCACTGTGGGACTTAACATCTGAGGTCATCAGTCCGCTAGAACTAACTAACAGAAGGACATTACACACATCCATGCCCGAGGCAGGATTCGAACCTGCGGTTCCAGACTGAAGCGCCTAGAACCGCTCGGTCACAACGACGGCTTTTGTCCATCGTGGACCCCATTAAAGTTCCTGATCGCTGATACGTACTTCGATCGGTTACAGATATACAGTACTGTTTAATTTCAGAGCTCTTGAAGTCTTTCCTTATTTTCTTGAACCATTTATCGGAAACTCTTACTCTGTACATTAATAATCCAACAAAGCACTCCGTCTTCTGGCCACAAGGGGACCATCGGTACCATCCGACCGCCGTGTCATCGTCAGATGAGGATGTGGATAGGAGGGGCGTGTGATCAGCACACCACTCTCCCTGTCGTTATGATGGTTTTCCTTGACCGGAGCCTCTACTATTCGGTCGAGTAGTTCCTCTATTGGCATCACGAGGCTGAGTGCACCCCGAAAAATGGCAACAGCGTACGGCGGCCCGGATGGTGACCCATCCAATGGCCGGCCACACCCGACACCGCTTAACTTCGGTGATCTCACGGGAACCGGTGTATACACTGCAGCAAGGCCGTTGCCAATAATCCAACAACTGTACATTAATAATCTGCTTCGCTTGTCTGGTTGGATTCTTCCTAAGCAGGCGGTCCATAGAGCTTCTGTCGTCGTTTCCTTATTGGCTCTAGGTCGGTACTGCTAGTTTATTATCCTAGGACCAATCGTTTTGCGAAGGATCTTGCGCTGAAACCTGTCAGCTTCTCTCAGTCTAGCCTTTCCTGTCATTCTGACTCATTGAGTTGCGTAGAGACATTCGGTTTCCATCACTGTCATATAGCGCGTAAGTTTAGCTTTTCTGGAATTCGAGTTTTCATGTATAGGATATGCGTCGCACGAAAAGCAGCGACGAATCGTCTCTCGCCTGCTGTCGTTGGCTTCTTTTGCCTAGTTTTCATCTGCGTGTCTCACTAAAGTATCGTAAACTGTCCACATTCTTTATTTTACGGTAGTTACGTGATGAGGCGCTGTTCGGAAGATGATTATGTACTTTGTTTTCTCGAAATGAATTTGGAGGCCATCTTTTTCTGGCTCTTCGATCAGAATATTATCTGTTCTACAGATGTGCTATCTTGGCAGGATCTCCAGATCATCGGTGAAGGCAAGGCCGATGACTAGCGCGATTCTTTCTGGTTAATTCCTTTTCGCATTCTCGGATGACTTTCTCTACCGCGCAGCTGCAAAGAACAGTGGACAGTCAACCACCCTGTCGTAGTCCAGTTTTAATTAAAACTGTTAGGTACATTCTCCAATGAAGTTTGCTTTGGAATGTTGTTGTTGTTGTGGTCTTCAGTCCTGAGACTGGTTTGATGCAGCTCTCCATGCTACTCTATACTGTGCAAGCTGCTTCATCTCCCAGTACCTACTGCAACTTACATTCTTCTGAATCTGCTTGGTGTATTCATCTCTTGGTCTCCCTCTACGATTTTTACCCTCCACGCTGCCCTTCAACACTGAATTGGTGATCCTTTGATGCCTCAGAACATGTCCTACCAACCGATCCCTTCTTCTAGTCAAGTTGTGCCACAAACTTCTCTTCTCCCCAATCCTATTCAACACCTCCTCATTAGTTATGTGATCTACCCATCTAATCTTCAGCATTCTTCTGTAGCACCACATTTCGAAATCTTCTATTCTCTTCTTGTCCAAACTATTTATCGTCCATGTTTCACTTCCATACATGGCTACACTCCATACAAATACTTTCAGAAACGACTTCCTGACACTTAAATCTATACTCGATGTTAACAAGTTTCTCTTCTTCAGAAACGCTTTCCTTCCCATTGCTAGTCTACATTTTATATCCTCTCTACTTCGACCATCATCAGTTATTTTGCTCCCCAAATAGCAAAACTCCGTTACTTCTTTAAGTGTCTCATTTCCTAATCTAATACCCTCAACATCACCCGACTTAATTCGACTACATTCCATTATCCCCGTTTCGCTTTTGTTGATGTTCATCTTATATCCTTCCTTCAAGACACTATCCATTCCGTTCAACTGCTCTTCCAAGTCCTTTGCTGTCTCTGAGAGAATTACAGTGTCATCGGCAAACCTCAAAGTTTTTATTTCTTCTCCATGGATTTTAGTACCTACTCCGAATTTGTCTTTTGATTCCTTCACTGCTTGCTCAATATACAGATTGAATAACATCGAGGAGAGGCTACAATCCTGTCTCACTCCCTTCCCAACCACTGCTTCCCTTTCATGCCCCTGAACTCTTATAACTGCCATTTGGTTTCTATACAAATTGTAAATAGCCTTTCACTCCCTTTGGAATGTATCTGCCCTAATTAACATTATCCATTTCGATATAGAGGTAACGGTTCTCATGTTTTTATAGTAGTAACTGGTAGCATTCAATCGTTATTTTCGTCCTAGACACAACTCAGCAACATGTTTCCAGAGGCAATGCTCGCTTCATCGGACTATAACACTTAGCTCATGAGGTTAGAACGTAAACTGTTATTTATCGTTTTAACAGCATAAGCTAAGTTCTTCAACCTGACAATAAGGGCATTGTCTTTCGAAACGCTTTGTTGAGTTGTGTGTAGGACAAAAATTACAATTTAATGCTACCGATTATTACTGCATCTGTGTTTCAATTTGCTTGATAATTTCCTGTGTATTTAGGGTCTTCTAATGAAGAGCGTCAGTTTTTGAATATCCTGGGATGTCTTTTGAAAAGAGCAGGCGTAACGAAACGCTCCCCCCCCCCTACTAAACAACTTATAGTCCGATTAAAATTACTTAATATTTGACAGTTCATACATAACACTAACCAAACGCTCCAGGATACTTCAGTGTAAGACACAGTTCAGCGTCATATGTAGAGTTCTTATAATCACAGAGATCCGCTTAGATTAGATACGTTTCGCACGACATTGCGTGAAGCCGAATATTTGAAGGCTGCAGTTCGTCCTTCCGACTGGGTCATCTCAGTCATAAGCTCAACAAGGTAACGCAGTGTTATGGCGTAGCGGCAGAGTTAGCGTGTAAATTTGACCTGTAGAGAGTCAGAGCTTCGAATCTCGCCAATTATAGTGAATTTTTTTATTTCTAAATGTAATCAGAAGAATTTGATTATTATTATTGTTCTATCAAATGGTTAAATGTATTTTTTGTTTCAAATTCCTTGCCACGTCAGTTTCATCATCGTATTGACTCTTTTATTTGCTCCTACTGTTCTTTCAGTCATTCTTTTTCCGTTTGCAGTCTGTTTGTGTCGCCTATAAGGGCCAACGAGGACTGCTCATCCGTTGCTCACGCGGCAGCTCATGCAGCCACTGAGAGGATAGTTTCAGGTAACCAATGACCGCGAGAAATTGGTTTAGCACTGAAACTGAATTTTTTGTATCTTGAGTTTGCTCGTAGAGTTTAGCTTTAATTCACGTGAAAAAAGCCATCGTAGTTTTACTCTGCCGCAGATTGTTAACTGACGTTTTCTGGAATACATTTCACATCACGAGGTTGTAGTTAGGACATGAATTTAAACTGCCGCAGTTCAGTCGTTGGTCACTTAATATCAGTTATCGACAGAGCTTCTTCCATTTCCGTCATACCTCGCGTCCGCCACTTCCAAGAATGCTCCGCGTTACACATTAACAGCATTTGCGAAGTGACCCGCCGTGTTTGGGTGCTCCTACAACTGAGCGGCAGCCGGCAACCGATGTGGCAACGCTGTAGGGGAAGACAGACGTCAGCTACCAAGTCATTTTAATCAGACTATAGTAATTGTTACCACGCGTTTGGAGGAGTTGAACAAAATAAATTGAAGATGTTTGATAACCAACAAAATTTTTGTTAGTGGACTACAGGCCTTATCTGTACACTAATTGTGGCTTTTGTGGAATGGACAAATAGAAATCATGCAGCATTGTAAAACGTTATCTTGTTGATTTGGCTCTGAGCACTATGGGACTTAATATCGGAGGTCATCAGCCCCTAGAACTTAGAACTACTAAAACCTAACTAACCTAAGGACATCACACACATCCATGCCCGAGGTAGGATTCGAACCTGCGACCGTAGCAGTCGCGCGGTTCCTGACTGAAGCGCCTAGAACCGCTCGGCCACATCGGCCGGCTATCTTGTTGACATGGTAGCTCTGGAAGAGGATATCGTCTGAGCAACTTGTCATCGATAATAAGTCCCAAATGTTCAGTTATATTCAGATTGCTTAGTGTGAATGGGAGCATTATCATCTTCGTATACATTTAGTTCACCAGGGACTACAGTCGGTAGCAGAGGGCTAAGTCAGGCCCCCAGAATAGATAATCTGTTTTCTCAGCCCGCTCCTCCACGACTAGACAACAGTCTCACACTGTGTCCCACGTTTCACTGAATCTGCACAATGTTCTACAGTAGAATTTTTTCCAAACGTAAACTTATCCACTACTTGAGAATGTGAATGACTATTGTTGGCCGGCCGCGGTGCCGAGAGGTTCTAGGCGCTTTAGTCCGGAACCACCCGGCTGCTACGGTCACAGGTTCGGATCCTGCCTCGGGCATGGATGTGTGTGATGTCCTTAGGTTTAAGTAGTTCTAAGGCTAGGGGACTTATGACCTCAGATGTTAAGTGCCATAGTGCTCAGAGCCATTTGAACCATTTGACTATTGTTGGTGTTACGTACAATCTATGTGCTGGTGACGCCAGTTTCGTTATTTCAAAGGCGTTCATGATGTAAGCAAAGATACTCTTTACTATGAATCAGATGCCTTCTTCTATCCATGATATTATCCCACGAGTCTCTTCCTCATTCTACTCATGATATTCCGTATAAATACAGATTGGCAAAGCACTAAGTAAAAAAAGTATGGGAACGCAGGTAAGTAGACAGGCTTCTTGTCTCATACCGTACCGTGTGTAAGGAGAAGGCATCCATGCATCATACAGTAAATAAGAAGCTGAGTTAAAGAGTACGAGCTCCCACTTCTGTTTTTTTCTGTTTCCTAACTTTTATCAATTTTATCTACAAGAAATTGTGCTTCCTCATATATGCCTCACTTTGACCCTCTTCTGGAACGTTCCAACGCTTTTGCCTTCTCTATATAACGTGAGACGTCTAATCTTTTCACCTGAAATGAGTTTTTGCCCGTGAAGGACATTTGTAATTTGTTCACCAAGGTGAACAGAGACCAGGGAAATGTGAAACAAACATCACTGCGTTCTCGCAACTTCTTTAAAAACCATGAGTGGGCATCAACAGTGATTCGTTTTGCTTTTGTTTTAATGGAAGTAAGGTATTTTTTGGAGCCAGAATAGCATATATCGAAGATACAAATTCAATCGTGATATATTCTTTTCGAGAAACAGAAAATCAGGTATATACACCGTCAAAGTGGGGTATATACGAGAAAGGAGAGTTTGTTGTAAATAAAATTGATAAAATTTAGGGAGGAAAAGAACAGAAGTGTATGCTCTTATTCTGTAACTCACCTTCTTATTTATTGTATGATACACGGATGGCTTCTCCTTACGTACGATATGAGACACGAAGTCTCTCTGCTTACCTACAATGCCACGCTTTTTTTCGACCAACGCTTTGTCTATCTATATTTATAACGTGATTTCTTGTTAGTTCTAAAAAACATTGAACAGAGGGATTTTTTTGCGTCGTTGTTGCTGCCGTTTGATGGTCCTCCAGTAGTAAAATGAATTAAATAACTTTTTATTTGTTTGTACTTATGTCTGCAGTCCTGGTAAAAAACGAAATCCCAACATCACATTATCGTAGCACCAAAAATCCAAAACGAAACGGCGCAACTCATCGAGTAAGCGCAGTATTGTGTGTACTGCCTTCCATTAGAAGAGGAGCAATAATTCTACCAGCAACGCTGAATTTGTGGGAGTGCACGGCAGAAGCATGGCGTCATATGACACAACAGTTAGGTGACGCAGATGCTGAGTGACGAAGAAGGAAGGGACAAGCTATTTATTTTTAATGCAATTATAATCAATTTCTCTACAAACATATTCCATTTACGGTGTCAAAAGCGCTACGTTAAAATCGAGTGAACACTATTCTTGAAGATCACCGATACATATTATAATACTTTTCTGTGCCCTGTGGTCTGTGTAATCATGGCTTAATTTAGGTACTATTTCACCTGTGATATTGTAACATGATAGAACGGTAGTTAATAGAGTCACGAGGAATGATTTTGTTTAACATACAGCGTAATTATTATGGTGTCTAGGTAGCCTGCCCACTCAGATCGCTAGACAAACAATCAAACCAGTCGTATTAATGAGTTTTATTACAAAAGGAAAAGATACAGCATTTAGCTTTGGAACTACACAGATGTGTCGCAAACACAGGATGACATACAAAATAATGAATCTTCTTCACTATAGACAATTCCAAGTCTGTGCTGCATGGAGAGTACAAGCGATGTGAATAGAGTTGGCGCTGCTATAGAAGTGCCTAATCTTGACACTGCTACTGAACTGGGGTTCACCAGTCGGTCGCTATAGGGGCCGCTGTTGTCGCGTTGTCGTCCTGGAGAGGGGTCGGTCAGCATGCGATTGGCTGACGTCTTCTCACAGCCATCCCTTCTCTTCCGTTCCCTGCTGGCGTGCCGGCGCTTGACTTTACGCCGTAACAATTATGGTTTCCCTGTATCCGGCCTCTAGAAGGAAAGTCTCGGTTGGAAAATGATTTTTTATTTATTTAATTTGTGACGCGTTTTACCTTCAAAGGAGAATCGGACATCGGGTATAAACACACAAAGACATCTAGCAAGTGTACAGGAAGTGATAAAACTAACAAAAATGGCACTCATTCATTTTTCGTGATTTCAGGACTTTCTGTACACTTGTCAGTGGTACTTGTGTGCTTTTACTGGATTTCTGATGACGCTCTTGTGAGAGTGAAACGTATCACAAATTTAATAATTAAAAACTATTTTGCAACCGAGATTGGCTATTCTTTCTTGAACATCTCAAGACGTTGGTGTACTATGAGCTGAAAGATGGTGTAGTGGGATGTATTCAATCTAGTCTACTGTATGTGGCTTTGCATTTAGGAAACATTGACTGAGAAAGGCACCGTTACATAATATTACTGAGGCGACGTCGCGGAGTTATTCCGGATATTTTTAACTCCATAAAGTGTTGGTGCTTGTAGAGAGGTGCATACACGTTTGCACTATAAATGGTCTTAGCTGAAGTGTAAATTGGTTGCCCACATTATATGACGAATTTTGATGAGGACTGGATCCACAGCTTCAGAGAAATTTTTTTAAGCCCTCATATTGATTTAGGCTGTTAAATGTTATTTAATGCGATTGCAGTTTCGACACATTGTCATTGTCAAGCACTATGAGATAATGGAGCTCATTCACCAACGTAAAATAGTGACCTGTTGGTACACAGTTCATAGCACTATAAAATCTAATATTTAAAACAATTCTCATTTCTTCCTCAGTCTCTGTTACACATTTTTAATTACATGACATGTTTAGATCACTGTGGGTTAGCTTCAGATCTAAAACCAAGTAAACGAAGTATTTACAGCCTAATATTTTCCAACAAGTTGAAAAGAATGCTACGTAATTGTAAAATTTACGTGCGTAGTAATGTCAGCAACTGGTCCTTTCTGATCAGAACAGCATAACAGAGTGATGTGTTTTGAAACTGCAAGAGCTATATCTTTCGGTTTTATACTTTTAATGTTTCACACTTAATATTTTTAAAGCAATAAATTAGTTTTTGTTATTTTATTTCCAGTTTTATAATTATCATTTCATCCCTCCCACAGATTTACAGATCGATTGGCCTACGTTTTTAATATCACAACGGAAATATCTTAACATAATTAATTTTTTCCAATTTTAGCGTAAGACCCTCTTCCCCTAAATCCATAACACCTTGTAATGGTACTTGAATTACGTAACCATTATGGCACCTCACCTCAACCTCTCGATACCAGCAATATTCTACTGTGTTTCTGTAAAATAGTTAACATATTTCTGTGACAACATTCAGATTTGATTTCATTAATGTAGAGGTACTTCGATACATCGATATGTATATATTGCAATGATATTATTCTTATGTGTATTCTTTCTTTTGTCACTATGATCTTTGATGTACTTGTAACTCTGATTTTTGGGGTGCGTAAGCGGTTATTAGAGAGTCAAGTCTTGGTCGTCGTGTTGAAAAGACGCAAATTGTAGACAGTTTATGAAATGTGAACTTTAACAGTGAGGAAGATATTTTCAAGTATGTTTTATATTGTGAAGTGATGTTGCAACAAAAGTAAAAAAAAAAGAAGTGTAACTTAAATTCGGAGTGCTGAATACTTTTTTACATCACCATTGTCCTAACTTGCAAAAGTTCAATCTTCAAGAATGGTTTGTGAAGCGCATCTATAAAACTTTTGAATATCGCAGAATAACACCTAGGCCATTTCGCTTCCGAGCTTGGAATCATCACTACCTAGATTTTCGACGATTGAGCCATGAGTTCACAACGAGACCAGCGTGGGAAATGAGAAAAGATGAGTGCTTACTTTATCCATTATTTCAAGAAATGACTTTATTAAATGTGCTCTAATGATACATGCCACATAATTTAACTTTGTTGTTGCCAGAAAATAGCAATATTTAGCAGCGTGAGCAACGCTACAATCGTAATTAATTTTTCACCTTTGTTGTGGTAGGGTAGTTAGAATCTCTACCAATATACCCCTATACCCCTTCGCCAACTCCCATCCCTGCCTTCTTTCAACGTTCTCCATCCCCTTGCTTCATTTTATAATTGTACTACGTTATTCAAAAAATGGTTCAAATGGCTCTGAGCACTATGGGACTTAACACCTGTGGTCATCAGTCCCCTAGAACTTAGAACTAATTAAACCTAACTAACATAAGGACATCACACACATCTATACCCGAGGCAGGATTCGAACCTGCGACCGTACTACGTTATTCCATTTAAAGTTTACACAACCGTTGTTCTACACTGTTAATGTCTTAGCGAGGACTGTTACGTAGTTACCCTTTTCATAATTTTAGTTGGACCCCTGTTGTTAAACAAATGACATCACAACCACTACCCCCGCCTGTTCCTCTCCCCTCTCTCAGCCACCCTCACTCCGTTTTTCTCCGTCCTTCTCTCTTTCTCCTCACCACTTCCCTATAGCCATCAGAAACCTATTTAAAACATTGACCGCAGCTGCAAAATACAGGACTTTGGTATGAGGATCTGAGCAGAAATTACGTCTTGCTGACGCTATTACATAGGTAAAGTCTGTATTTATGTACAAGCCTTTTCTACAAATTGTAAAATATTAGGTGATACATATTGAATTTTACTTTGTTTTCGGTCTGAAGATGATCGAGAGTAAGCGAAACACATCATGTAATTAAAAGATCGCAACTGAGACTGAATAATAAATGAGAATTGTTTCAAAGATCTATGCAGTCGCTGATTCTCTCGGGACGAATATGTTGGCTATAGTAAAACGAAGTACCTGTAAGCAAACGTGAAAGTGATCATGAAATCAGCTTCTTCGCTTGTGCTCACGTGGTGTATGGAACAGCGGACGGCCGGCCGCGTTGGTCTAGCGGTTCTGGCACTGCAGTCCGGAACCGCGGGACTGCTACGGTCGCAGGTTCGAATCCTGCCTCGGGCATGGGTGTGTGTGATGTCCTTAGGTTAGTTAGGTTTAAATAGTTCTAAGTTCTAGGGGACTTATGACCTAAGATGTTGAGCCCCATAGTGCTCAGAGCCATTTGAACCATTTGAACAGCGGACAGATTTATACCGCCGCACGTATTTGATTTTAAATTACTGGAAAATATCTTCCACCATGTCACAACTTTATGTTGTTGACTCGGTCCCAGTATCCCACAATGCCTGACAGTGACCATGTGTCGAAACTCCAGTGGCAATAAATAACACGTAATAGCCTAAAGGAGTATGACTTTATTCGATTATTGTATGACAACGTGTAACACACAACTGTAGTTTCATATATAATCTGACTTAAGCCCAAGAACTTTAATCTCATCTTATGAGCAGTACGTTTGGCAACTTGTAACATCCAATGTATGAATAATGCTGTTATGTTGTATATGCACTGCTTAGTGTAGTTTTCAGAACATTTTTCTCTACGAACAGAACATCTGAAGATGAGACTGACGGTCCAGCTATCGATTATGCAAATAATAAATTAAACACCATCCTTGCAGTTAGCAGCTAATTTGTTTACAATTTCAGATCACAGCACAGCTATGTCGTCCCATCCTATACCATGGAAATTCAAAATACGTTCGTTTAGCATTTTTGCATATATTACACGACATTTTAACAATGAAAAAAGTCGCGGCCCGCTGGGTTCCATGACTGTTCACACCCATTCACAGAGGTCGCTGAATCGAGGCAAAAGCAGACATTTGGCTGTGGCAGACAGAACCATATAATTTCATTACTCACCTAACTACTATGGGCGCGTTCTGAGTGTATCACCATGACCCTGTGACATAGGAGCAAACCGAGCAGAGAAAAAATATGGAATTATGAATTTACCTATCGTCAGACTAGGTAACGATGAGCCTTTTTTTTGTAAACCGATAACGGAAGAGACTTGCGTTTGGCACTGCCAAATTTCTCGCGAAAATGCCTTTACATCGTGTGATTTGCTTTGTAGTTGTTGCCGCCAGGGATAACACACCACGTGCAGCAGAAGAAAGGAAGAAAAGTTTTAAGAAACAAGATATTCATAGAAGCAGCAAAGAGACTTTAGAAAATCTGTAACCATGGAAGAGGAGTGCTGATAAATGTATATTTACAGATAAAGTTATTTGTAATAATCCAGATAAAGCCAGCTTACACAATTCCGCAAGGGTATAATACAACGGAAATGCTCATTTGAAAAATTTATGCATGAAACTGTAAGAATGTAATAAAGATCTTCGACGTCTGCACGATGAAGAAAGTAATAAACCGTATTTTCCTCATGAAATTAATCGACCACTGAGCAAAATATTGTCACCAATTTAATCTGTTGACTGTCGTCGAATCAGCACGTATGCCCGTAATAGCTATTACGAGACCAGTTAAGGTCACTGCTATATTTGTAATACGAAGGTTACTGGATTGGAGCAGTTTTGGCCTGAAGATGACGTAGTGTAACGTCGAAACTGGTTGCCTAGAAATAAACCTATATAACGGCGACTGATATTGTTTTTATTGAACATTGAACAGCTGTAGTCCCATAGTCCACCAGAAGATGGAGTTACATTCATAATCTAATCTCAAGTGCTTTTTGTTTGTTTTTCTTTTTTGTTTGTTTGTTCGAGTCATCAGTTTTATGACTGGTTTGATGCGGCACATCACGAATTCTTTTCCTGTACCAACCTTTTCATCTCGGAGTAATAATTGCAACCTACGTAACCAATTATTTGCTGGATGTATTCCAGTCTCTGTCTTCCGCTACGGGTTTTACCTTATACACTGTAGACGGTAAAACTGTAGAGTCTACAGCTCCCTCTAGTACCACGGAAGTTATTCTCATCTTAACAGATGTTCTATCATCCTGCTTGTTACACAGGTCAAAACGAGTTCTTTGGGACGAATAGAACATTTTCAAGTCGATAATTTTGCGCAAATTTTCGCAGAGAAGTTACAATTTCCGCATAGTATAACTCAGATATCCTCCACCTGCAAGGTAAACCTTGCGTTCGTGGATATACCGAAGTTTCAGCTTCCATCCAGGTACTCAGAAAGATGTTATAGTGAGATTACCAATTTTGAATGCTTTCTACAAGTAAGGCACTTGTATAATTTCTTGAGTGGACATCTTTTAAACAAGTGTCGAATACAAAATGAGCGTTATGTAGATCTAGTTTAGTCGTTAAAACTTTTCTTGGAGCCATCGTAGAAAATTCGATGCTCTATTTGTCTTTGAAAGAAAACTGCAAAATCAGACAATACTTTTTTTGCAAGTTTCGATTCGACAGATGCTCGATTTTTTTTAAAAAATCATCAGTGTCTGCTTAAATTCTTGGAAAGTTTTGTAGCAGTAACATTTCAACAACAGCTGAATAGCAATTTACATATCATTATTTCATTAGGGACAAACAGATATACATCGCATAAGTGCATGACCGAAGCGTTACAGCGCTGTTCCCGAGGCCAAAGCTGTTGCTTAGTGACGGAAAACGTCAGCCAATAGCAGCACAGAACGATTACTGCCCAACCTTCTGTTTCTGTGTACGTTGAGGCAGACCATCGCAAGATCGTACTAATGAAACGTCCTGATTACGTTACGGGAGGCCGTGAAGAGGAAACATACTAGGAGGCTGTTCAAGTAGGTGATTTTGATTTACTGCGATGACCCAACTCATTCTCCTATAGGTCATATCGACCAAATAAGTATCAACCCCCCTCCCACGCCTCCAATTTCTGCTCACAAGGGAAGTTATTTTATCTTTGTACTAAGAAATTATTGACGGAGAAGTATTTCCTCGAACTGAGGAAGAGGTACGTTTCTGAACTACCGAAATGCAGGCTTCTACAAGTGACACAACATTGCAGGGCAACTGTATAGACAACGACTGGCTCCATAAAGAAGTTTCACGGTCACAACTTGAGCCTTTCAATGTGATATTAAAACATTATGACCGCTCTTCGCAGGGCTCCGCCTGCGTATCTCCCAACGTGTGTAGCCTTAGAGTGAAGAGAAGTAGGGGTTGCAGTAATAAGCCTTATGAAATTTAAATAAATTATTGGAAGTATTAACAAACATAAAGACAGTCCATGAAGCAAAATCTTCTCTGAGCAACATTTAATACTGTACCGTGTTGCTCCTCTCTGTGCGTTGTAACCTACTTGCATCCTCTTTAGCATTTAGTCCACAAGATAAGTTGAAAGCTTGCTGGCCATGCTTGTCACGCTCCTTGACAGTGGCGGTCCTAAGGCGATCCAGTGTCTGACGGGAAGGGGGAGGGGTTAGAGGGGGAGAGGGTTTCTCGACGGTGCACAAAGTGTATCCATTTTCCCAAACGTCTCCAATCGTGTTCATGTTCGGAGATAGCGCAGGACATCCCATTCGAATGACAGCGAGAAAGGCGTTCGAATATTATCGTTCCGGAAGACGAACCTGTCTCCGGTAAGTTTACTGTACGACTATAAAGTGTGTCGTGCCGGACGAAGAAACACTTGTCGGCACAGTTGTGGGATCTTAGATTTACTTCTGGAGGAAGCCGAGTTGACACTATAATACATACGAAATGTTAAATCACTATAGGAGGAGGAAAAGGAGATTAGAATTTAACTTTCTTTGTACAACGAGGTCATTTGAGACGGAGCACAAGTTTTGGTTAGGAGAGGACGGGGAAGGAAATCAGCTGTGCTCTTTCACAGGAACCATCCGGCATTTGCCTGAAGCGATTTAGGAAAATCACAGAAAACTTAAACCAGGATGGCCGGACGCAGGTTTGAACCGTCGTTCCCCCGAATACGAGTCTAGTGTGCTAACCACAGCACTACCTCTCTAGATATTAAATGCATGTTGAGTATGATGAAATACGTAACTTTTAAACAATCCATGGTCACAGGAATGTTACGTCCCTTTTTTACTGTCACTGAACACTAACGTATCACTTAACACAATCCAACTAATAGTCTCTTTTCTTGAAGTTTAGTTTCCTTACTTTACTACAGTGGTCTAATACAACTCTCGCACTGTTAGCTCTGTAGTAAGACGATGCTGACCTCTTTGGCGGTGATTGCTAAAAGGCTTCAGCGGCAATTCGCTCTGACTTAAGTAAGCATCCCCTGAGGTGGTCTATGGAAACTCTTGAGCGCGTGTTACGCTGATGTCTCCATCAGGCGTTGGGTCTGGCAGAATATGTGGCCGCCTGTTCGGATTTCTCTCAAAGTTCGTTCAAGAGTACTTGAACGAACTGTGACAGAAGCTCGAACAACAGGGACCTGATGTCCTAGAACATACATTGATACTATGAAATGGTGCACTGATAATTGCTAGGCACTATCCGAAACCTAGATATGCCGAATAAAATCTGTTAGAAAAGGACGGCTTATTGCTGTGCTCTATCATTTGAAAGTTATATGACAGTCGTTGAGTGCACCCACGTGCCTAATGGACTTCAGCCAAATGTTCTTTCTTATTTGATCCAAAGTTTTATTTGTGCTGGACGACGTCCACGTAGCAAGTGGTTAATTAAATAGACACTGACTGAAGTACACAACACGAAACTTCGTGTTGGGTCTTCTGCCTGTGCCAGCGGAAAATAGAACAAGATCGAGAATTTGGCCTCCATTGTCCTTCGTGCAAACACAGAAGTGCTCCCTCTGTTTCTGACTTGTTAGTAAGCTCTTAGCGATTTGTGGAAGAAGTGAGCTCTGAACGGTCTGTGAACGGTTTGATTATAAGGCACGCACTTGTGTGAAACCACCCACCACTTACCCTTTATGAATATCGTCGTAGCCGGCTTGCACCTTGCGTACACAGTTTAAAAAAGGAGGAGCGTAATGAGAGAGAGCTGGAGGCGCCCAATTGCCGGCTGCGGGCCGTAAGCGGCCATTCCACCTCGCCGTGGCCCCGGCCACGGCCCAGGGGCCACCTACCGGCAATCTCGCGCATTACCATAAACCACGAAAGCGTCTCTCTGTAACGCCTCGCGACGCCGGAGATTACAAGACGGGGATTAGTCTCAGTCCAGGGCTGTCCAAGCCCTCGCGCCGCGATAAACCTTACGGACCACCGACTGCGGGCGCGCTCGTCAGCGCGGTCGGTACTGTGGAGGGGGGGGGGGGGGCGGGGGGGGGGGGGGCAATTCAAAAATTGTTCAAACGGCTCTGACCACTATGGGACTTAACATCTAGGGTCATCAGTCCCCTAGAACTTAGAACTACTTAAACCTAACTAACCTACGGACATCACACACATCCATGCCGAAGGCAGGATTCGAACCTGCGACCGTAGCGGTCCCGCGGTTCCAAACTGAAGCGCCTAGAACCGCACGGCCACACCGGCCGGCCGGGGCGGATTCGTCACTGGTCGCTGTTGGTTCAGACCTTACACGAGAAATGACGTAATCATCACTGTAGCATATACTACCGTTTCCTGCACAGATACGCACAGCAGGTCCTCGATCCAAAAAAAGTGACTTTAAGTGATAATACAAGGGGCGTTTAAAGAGAAAGGAACCAGAGGCATAATTACACAAACCAGTACCTGTATTTTAGAAGTATTGACCCAGGCTGTTGAGACGCTGGTCCCACTGTGACACAAGGCGGTGATTGGCTGTCTCATAAAATTCCCGCGGCTGCGATGTTAACCAGTTCCGCACATGAATGTTGACGTCGTCGTCGGTGATAAATCGTTTTCCCCTATGCGGGCGTTCTCCTTTCACCAAGATGGCCCCCTTCTGATTCACTTCCTGCAGCATGGGACAACAGTGAGCGCCCATGCGTTACTCGCTAAGCCAGGGGCGGGCAAACGTTGCACGCGGCTCATGAACGCACAGCGCTGCACGTGTGCTGCTCGTGTGCAGGTGTCGACCGGGGCTGTGGCGACAGCCGGCAGGTTGCGGCAGTGTAGTGCCAGGCTAAGCTGCGGACGTTGATGCGAAGCGAGCACTATTTAGTGAACGTTGTATTTCAAGAAACGGAGAAGTGGAGATTTGCTATCTTTTAAAAAGTATTGGGAGAATCAATTTTCCTTTGTGCAAAAACGTGAAAATTCGAAATGTTTAATATGTGGCAGTATTCTCGCTGGTCAACGGAAGTTTAGTATTGAAGGCCATTATAATAAATTTCACAAGGACGAGTATAATTTATTGTCGGATTCTGAGCGGATGGGGAATTGACTGAGCTTAAGAAGAGCGTTCTGACGATACCAGATGAATCTGTCGTAGTTGGCCGGCCGGAGTGGCCGAGCGGTTCTAGGCACTACAGTCTGGAACCGCGCGACCGCTATGGTCGCAGGTTCGAATCCTGCCTCGGGCATGGATGTGTGTGATGTCCTTAGGTTAGTTAGGTTTAAGTAGTTCTAAGTTCTAGGGGACTGATGACCACAGCAGTTAAGTCCCATAGTGCTCAGAGCCATTTGAATTTGTCGTAGTTGCTGTTGTCACGAGAGATCTCTCGTCATGTCTCTCATCTAACTGATTTAACATTTTATGGAGCACTGTTTTCAAGTTTTCAGGACGACAACAATAATAGCCCAGCGGAATGTGCAAGTTATAAGACTGCGCTTAATATAGCGAGAGCTGGAAAACTATTTGCTGAATTAATAAGTCTCGGTTAAGAGCAAACATCAGTGATGAAAATTTACGTAACTGTTTGTGTTTGTCTGTATGTAGAAATTTTGTTCCAGATATTAAACGTATTGTAAACTCCACCTGTGATAATTAAATAAAACGTATCGTAGGTAATAGATACTCTTTCAAACCATGATTTCTTTCAAGCACTCCTACTAACCTTATTCGTTCACTCAAAAAAGCAAGCTAGGAAACAAAATGCATTACAGAGGAAGGAACGGACAGAGGGTATGGTGGGGATGGGAGATACGCGGGTGGCCAGCTTGCCCCTGTGTGCACGCGGAACACCTGTTAACTGCACGCGTGCAAGTGCACCGCACATGTGCAGGATTCCTGCCCGCCCCTGCGCTAAGCGATCAAATCAAAACGACCAGGCTATCTCACCCGTGGGGTCATTCTGCTCCACGCCAATGTAAAACCTCATACTGCCAACACAGTCGCGGCACTCCTGCAGATATTCAAATAGTTGGTTCTCGGCCACCCTCCATACACTCCGGACCCGTCTCCTTGTGATAACGCCATTTTTGGTCCTGTTAAAAGTCTCTGAGGGGCAAACGATTCATCTCGGACGAGGACGGGCAGCTGCACGTGCGGAAGTGGCTAACATCGCAGCCCCGTGAATTTTATGAGACAGGCATTCACCACCTTGTGTCACAGAGGGACAAGTGTCTCAACAACCATGGTCAATACTTCTAACATTCAGGTACTGGTTTCTGTAATTATGCCTCCGGATCGTTTCTTTTTGAAAGCCGCTCATACACTACTAGTCTCTAAAATTCCAACTTAATAATGGCGGAATGTAAAAAACGCAAACCATTAGCATTTCGGGGCAATCGGCCAATAACACCATCTTCATTTTGTATGTAATGAAAGAGAAGATCGCTTTATGGCCGGTGTAAGAAGGTGAAACCTCTATTGGTATTGGACAGCGAAAGGATAATTCCTAACTGCCGGAGGTCGCTTGGTTATGGATGTAAACTTTATTGGTAAATATTAAAGTGTGAGCTGTCTCTGAAATATGTTAATAAATCATTATTCAAAATAATGAATTGGGTGGCCTTATGACTACTACACGAGAAAAAGTTGCAATTACTTTGGTTTATTCTGATGGACTGATGCAAAAACAATTGACGAACAACGATAATACTAATATATTTATTTATTTGTTCTTCATAATTACAGCCTATTACCTGAAAAGCTAAAATCTGACATACTATCCTTGGATAGTTTTAAATTATATATACACTACTGGCCATTTAAATTGCTACACAAAGAAGAAATGCAGATGACAAACGTGTATTCATTGGACTGATATATTATACTAGAACTGACATGTGATTACATTTTCTTGCAATTTGGGTGCATAGATCCTGAGAAATCAGTACCCAGAACAACAACCTCTGTCCATAATAACGGCCTTGATACGCCTGGGCATTCAGTCAAACAGAGCTTGGATGGCGAGTACAGGTACAGCTCACCATGCAGCTTCAACACCATACCACAGTTCATCAAGAGTAGTGACTGGCATATTGTGACGAACCAGTTGCTCGGCCACCATTGACCAGACGTTTTCAATTGATGAGAGATCTGGCTAGGGCAACAGTCAAACATTTTCTGTATCCAGAAAGGCCCGTACAGGTCCTGCAACATGCAGTCGTGCATTATCCTGCTGAAATGTAGTGTTTCGCCGGGATCGAATGAAGGATAGAGCCACGGGTCGTAACACGTCTGAAATGTAAGGCCCACTGTTCTAAGTGCCGTCAATGCGAACAAGAGGTGACCGACACGTGTAACCAATGGCACCTCATACCATTACCCCGGGTGACACGCCAGTACGGCGATGACGAATACACGCTTCCAATGTGCGTTCGCCACGATGTCGCCAAACACGGATGCGACCATCATGATGCTGTAAACAGATCCTGGATTCATCCGAAAAAATGATGTTTTGCCATTCGTGCACCCAGGTTCGTCGTTGAGTACACCATCGCAGGCGCTCCTGTCTGTGATGCAGCGTCAAGGGTAACCGCAGCCATGGTCTCCGAGCTGATAGTCCATGCTGCTTTAAACGTCGACGAACTGTTCGTACAGATGGTTGTTGTCTTGCAAACGTCCCCATCTGTTGACTCAGGGATCGAGACGTGGCTGCACGATCCGTTACAGCCATGCGGATAAGATGCCTGTCATCTCGACGGCTAGTGATACGAGGCCGTTGGGATCCAGCACGGCGTTCCATATTACCCTCCTGAACCCACCATTCCATATTCTGCTAACAGTCATTGGATCTCGACCAACGCGAGCAGCAATGTCGCGATACGGTAAACCGCAATCGCGATAGGCTACAATCCGACCTTTATCAAAGTCGGAAACGCGATAGTACGCATTTCTCCTCCTTACACGAGACATCACATCAACGTTTCACCAGGCAACGCCGGTCAACTGCTGTTTGTGTATGAGAAATCGGTTAGAAACTTTCCTTATGCAAGCACGTTGTAGGTGTCGCCACCGGCGCCAACCTTGTGTCAATGCTCTGAGAAGCCAATCATTTGCATATCTCAGCGTCTTCTTCCTGTCGGTTAAATTTCTTGTCTGTAGCATGTCATCTTCGTGGTGTAGCTATTTTAATGGCCAGTAGTGTACTTCTACTACTACAAAGCTCGAATGAAGATCTTAACCAAGTACTACTAATCTACTACAAACATTAGAGAATGTGTTCTCTGGTTGTTCATTTATTTTCTTGCATTTAACTTGCAGGCGGTTGTTTTCGCTACTGGATTCTTGCTCATACTACCCCTGTCAACGGCCATTGTCTGACGGATTCCTTGGGCATCGGGTAAGCGTTTCCGCTGTAGCAAGTAATTCCACTCATCACTGTTACACCTTAAAGTCCTCCCTTCCGTGATCACTTGCACCAGCGCAATGTAGATTCTTGGAACAGTATTTCGTTTGGTGGCCGCCGACCTCTGTTATCTTCTCTTCATCTACAGAGTATGCTATCTAGCCCAGATAGAAGCACGCTGACTTATGGTTGAACGCCTCGTGAAGTCTTCTTTGGCCTTCCTCGATATTGCGGATGCAGGATCGTCCAAGATGCCCCAGGTCGACCACCCCTTAGTGCTGCTTTGGGATGCAACATGCTCAACATCTGACGTCCATTACCCTCTACAACTTCATACAGCATGCAGTCGCACAATGTGTGTTCTGGTCTGCCCACAATGCCACAGCCGCAGCTATAATTCATCTGTTTTCTGATTTTCTATAGATAAACATAGCATAAGGGCAATGGCCATGGAGGTAATGTATCAATCCACTCGACGTGTTAAGAAATTTCAGTTTTAATCTCTCCCTGATGTTAGGGACAAATTTGTATGTTGTTTTGCCTGTGACTGATGTGCCCCACTGATTTTCCACAGTTGTAATATGTGATCCTTTATTGCCTTTCTGGAATTGGCCTCAGTTTCAAGCACCCTTCGTACCTCCATTTCATCGACTTTCTATAACATGTAAAAGGTTTCCCATTTCCTAATATTTCAGTTTAGTAGGCATATTCCTAGAATCACTAATGAAACACCATTCGGAGTAGTGCAGAAGGTGCACCTTAATATTAGTAATACTCCTTGTTGAACTATCCCCACTAATGAGGCTGGCATCACTAGCTACAATATATGAGCCCAAACGCTCGCACCGTATCCTACGACTGATGGTAATATAGATTAGTAGTATAGTATGTTTTCAGGGGAAGCCGAAACAGCTTGTTTGCAATGATTATAATTGTATTCACTTTTGTGCCTTTTCTAGCCTGCTTCCTCTATATGATGTGCAAAGTTGCGACGTTCGTCCAGAAATACTCCTAGATACCTCTTTACTGCGGTTCTCCTAACGGTTACATCGTTTAATTTCATCTTAGGTCTCCTTTCAGCAAGAGGTAGGTTGTTTTGTGAGGTGCTAGTGACAATTTAATACTTCGACACCAGCTCTTAAGTTATTGGAGCGCCGCATTACTTTGATCTTCCGCATATAATTCTTCTGGAGTCACCACTTGCAACGAACAGCATCTCATCTGCAGATGACACCAGTCTGCTTATGTTACCGCTGTCATGTAACTTGTATAGTATACACTCCAGTGCTACATCCCAAAACTCCGGAGTACACACTGATCCATCCGCACAGGTTTTTGTTATTGCCTTCGTTATTTTCTTTACTTGGCATGTTAAAGAAGCATGTCGCCCATGGTAATAGTCTCTCCGGCAGCTGTGCGGCACTCCGGGACACTCGATATTACTATGGCGACCAAAGAAAGACAGCCACCATAGGTTATCGAAACTGCCAGCAATATCAATCATCATCGCTAGAGAGTACGCAGAATGAGTATCTGTCGCTAGCGAAACCACCTTATATATTGCGTCCTCAGGTGACTTGCTATTCTAAACCCGTACTGGTGAGGTCTCACCCCATGTAACAGTCTATGAGCTTGCAATTGCGTACGAGTTTTTAAAACGTCTTGCCGCGAACGTTCAAAAGACATACTGGTCTATAGGGTTTAGTTATCACTGGATCATTATCTTGTCCTTTACTAATTATTACCACTTCACCGTTCTTCCACAGTGCAAGGACCCTTCCTTGCAAGAGACACTCATCGTACATTTCGCAAAAGCAACTATCTAATTGGTCACATAGGACTTGTATTACTTCGGCACGGACTCCGTCCGGTTCTGGAGAATTTTTTCTTTTTCAGTCTTAAAATTATTTGCCTATTTTCTTCTTGTGGGAAGGGGTGCACAAGTTTATTGTTCCTATAGCCTTCCTATAACACTTCCCATAATTTACACTGATCATCTATCTCGCCCTCTTTTCCATCGTCAGGAAGTAGTGTTCCCATTATCAGGACAGCGGACTGTTCCTAGCTTTCCGTTGCGCGTTCCATAATTCCTTTTAAGCGTGGATAAGACTGTCAGAGATCGCAGACTATTTCGTATCGTACACCCCAGCGAACGGTTTCTAAGTTAGCTCCACGAATAGCTTCTATCGTTGCATTTTTGTTTTCCATAACTCTTCCTTAAAACGTTGTTTGACATACCCGTATCTATGCAACCTTCGCATTCTTGCTTCTTGGGTCATGCTGCTCTGGTATAGCTACCTGGCTCTTCCAGTTTCACAGCTTAATTTCTGCAGCGTCTCTGTCCAGATGCAAGGTACTCCTTTAGAATGACTTCTGCTGATAGGTATCGATACCTCCACTGCTACACGTATAGCCAATATCAGATATTGCGCTTTAACATCTGCATTATCATCCAGCAATGGACTCCCTGGACACTGAAACATCCTTAGTTCTTCCTAGTTAGCGTCCTTGATCTTGTGCACACATATATTGTGACGTCTTGGATTTCCCTTCCAGCGATGGTATAGTCTTGCTCCGACCCTCCCTTCGTAGACTGGTGGATTGTGAGGTGCTTCCAATACCTCTAGGTTGGTACCACAATGCTTTGTCTAGTTGTCTTCCACGGTCATCACTCAGGCGGCTACGCCACAATACTGACCTTGCATTTGCATCAGTAGAGTACACAAGAGGCTTAGTTCGTCCTGGGTGACTAATGTCCTTTAGTCTTAGCGTATACTCGTTGATCTTATCTGTAAATTGAAAATATCTGGAAACCAGGATGCAACTCTCCCTTCTGGTTAACACTTCCACACAGATTACGTATTGTGTCATTTTTATCACTGTTATGACATGGATAAGCAGGATTATTGCTGCCATAGGATGTTGGCCTTGTGTGAATATGTGGGCAGTTACTGGAATGCTGGAGATTTTTGTGTCTTCGCGTACGGATCTTGGAGGAATAATACATCTAACTGCAACTCTTCTGCCACTCTTCTAGTCTCATGCAATATGCTGACACTTCTCATGGCATTAAGCTGCCCTATTTTTATCTCAATGAGGGATGATTGGTATATATTCGACAGTCTTCCCTTACTCGCCAGTAATAGAATGCTATACCACGATGTGTGATCACAAAGTGCTTGTACAACGTTTCTAACGATAATGATTCATTTTTATGGTAGACACCTTCTTCAGTAACTTCTTAACTTTTTCCACTTCTGTTGGCAGATTGTCCATTTTGAGAACCATTCTATCTACGAAATCAAGTACAGGAAAAGTAATTCACTCCCTTTTGAATGCTTATACCTTACACCTATCGGTTCTTCCAGTCTAGTGAGTTGCTTAACTTCGTCTATGCGCTCATAAATCTGTCACAAATCTGTTTTGGTCTAATATACTAATATACAGTACCTTGGTATATCTGAGAAAGGGGTTGGAGCGGGAAAGATTATAATATCTGAACTGAAGTGAATTAATTGAAATCGTGAAGTGTCTATTGATTGTCTAGATGTTAACTGAAAGGCAAATAGTACTAAAGAAGGAAATAGGACCACTTATGGTCGAAGGTGAAAGCAGATGCTCATTAAATTGAAAGAGCAAGTTTTCAAAGTGAAGCCTGAAGTGGTCGAAAAGTTATAACGTGATTTTAGTTTCCCTGCACACTGGCTCACGGTTGTGTCTGGATCTCATCACAGCGTTGTAAGCGGAGGCTGAATTGGCTGCAGAGTCCGTCATTCGGGGCACCAACGACCCTCGCCAACAGCAAAGTGCACATCAGAGCGAATCTCCTCTAACTCCCTATATCAGCGGAAGGCTGGCAGTGGCTCTTAGCGGATGAAGTTGTTGGAGGAGGTCCCGATGAAGCCGTTAAAGGTGAAGTCTCTGATGAAGCGATTTTTACAGTACGTTATCTACAAGGAAAACACACATTGCCACAATTCACATATCTTACTGTGTTGACATTGGCTGGGCCTTGGACCTTCTGAGCGCTGATTGATTATATTGGTTCTTAGAACATACTAGTCCCCTACCATGGGCTATCCTCTCTCAGTTAACCATTAACGCGTGTTCTGACATTTTCCTCAGAGAAAAGGTATTTCAATCACTCTTTTTCTATGAACAATGACCCAGTCCTCTACGACACAGCCGAATGTCTCTGTATAGCCTCTTGTTTGTTTATGTTAGCTCATCCCTGTGATTCTTACATTGAGTAAATATCTTTATTTTATTTATTTTACATTTTTTTAATGTACAATAATGCCTTTTGTTGATATGTTTCTGCTCCTCCCAGTCTCTGGGGTTGCAAACTGTTCTGCGGCAGGCGGCTCCTGTGTCATAGTAGATTCTATGTGTGTTCATCCACTATGCTTGGACCCACCACTGCGGCAAATACAAACAGCTATTTGGCCAGAGCCTATTGACCTGCACCTCTCTCAGGCCTTTCCACAAAATGCCTCGGAGTGAGATGGCCTACTTTTATTCCCCTTGCAACCTGTGTACTTCTGCACCGACCGGAATGTTTTACGTCCACTCATTTACATAAGGCATCTAAATCTGAATCAAGAGTAATTGAAGAGTAAAATTTACATTTGCAAACTGCCAACAATTGCTAGTACCGTGACTTATGATATTCCTCAATGTTGGTTAACTGTTGTAATCAAATGGGTCTTTCATTATGAATTTACATATGCCACATAGCTGTTTTCAGAGAAATGGCCACTTAATAAGATTGAGACTGCACTTTATTGGTCCATACTATTTTTGCTGCTTGCGTTAATAGGTATCATATTTTTATCATGTGAATACGGAATCCATGGGTTCGTGAGGGTTTTATTGAAGGCAATGTTGGATTTCGGTAGCCCTGTATGGCTATCGCTCGAGCGGGTGGACATCAAGTTCTCTCGGCAGTCCAGTATTGCGCAGCCACGCCACGTTCCTTGGGCCTGTCTACAGGAAGACGAGTATCCAACGGACAGTGTGCCGACGTGTGTAGACGAGTTCAAGTTCTGTGTACAACGTCATTAAGGATGAATCCGTATCGTCTTTTCAGACGAGTTCAAGTTCTGTGTACAACGTCATTAAGGATGAATCCGTATGTGGAGGACCTGAGAAAAGTGAACGTTGCCAAATTAATTTCTTCATGATCACCATAGCAGCCCACATCTCATGTGTTAGCACAAGGTGCCGTTAAGGACAAAACACGATCATCTCTGCTTGGCATAGCTCAGAAAGTGAAATGATGCGTTACAGTAATGTCGTGTTGAGAATGGAGGCTCCTCCAAAAATATACAAAAAATATACCTATTCCATAAAGCTGATAAAAATTCCCTTGGCGCCTTCCTGAGAGACGATCTCCACTCCTTCCGAATTAAGAATGTAAGAGAAGACCAGATGTGGCTTGAATTCAAAGTAATAGTATTGAGCCGTGTTGCGGCTTGCGTTGGTGCCGTTGGTGGTTTGGCATCATGTAATAGTGATAATGGCGTCTCGTTTTCTTCTTGTGTTTTCTGGCACCACTACGTTTGCTAGCATTGTCTGTCTGCGAATCGCAGCAGCAGCGGTTATTAATATCTACTATGATGGTACTATTTTTGGAGGGACGTAAAGTGTTTTCCGGGTCGGAGTGTGTCAAGGAGTTCGGTTGGGACGGAGCAGCAGGGAGGTCTGGCAGCGCCAGGACATGCTGGGACCGCTGGTGGCATGCAGGCACTGCCGGATCGAGGGGCTGTAGTTGCGAGGGCCACGCCAACATTGTCCATTGGACCCAGGACGTTTCAGTTGAGTGAACATGAACCCAGTAGTGAAACCTTCGCTATTTTGAGATCCCACCGTTTGTTAGCGCGTTTGTGTTCGCACGGTCGCTGAGACGAAGAGCAACGAGTGGAATGTTTGGAATTGGCAAAATTAATTAGCCATCTTCCACTTCTTATTATTAATCATCGAATTCCTTGTGATAATATTGGTGAAGCCCAACCAGCGGTATTTTTCTGCCCAGTGGCTGCTAAAGCCCCAGTTACCTGCCCTAGAGGTTAGTGTATTTTCACGGCAGTGTACCTTTCCTCGCCTTGCCGCTACTGTACGGTAAGGCGCGTAGTTCGACAGCCTTCTTGATTGTGTGTCGGATATTTTGTTTCCTTTGGACTAATTTGGTCGTAGTGGTTCCTTCTGCTTCTGGATGTTCTAAACACCGGATTCTGAAGACGCAGTGCTGTCCACCGATTCCGCCTGGCCTGGGTTATTCCATTGTTGTATTGGTTATCAGACGTTAGGTAGATTTTGCAAGTGTGTTGGTCTGTGTTTAAACTGTCACTAGTTTGAGTTGCAATCCGGTTAAGTGAATACATCTCTTGGCTGCCTGTCTCATCGCTTATGAAGTTGAGCGAATTTCCCAGGTCGATCCTTGGAACACTGACTGAAGCCCACTTCTCTCTTGATTTGGTCAGATTGTGATGATTTTTTTTTTTAAATATTTCAATCTCGAATTATTACTGTTTGGGCCTTCAGCCGATAAAGAGTTTGAATTTCTTGTTAATGAGGTCTTCAGCCGTGAATGTAACTTGACTTACGAAATTTTAATTAGACAAAATATCTTATCAGTGAAATCTTGATAATTATTCTTTACGTATCTCTTGAAGGAGTTTAATTGCTTCTCAAAAATTTCCTATCCAGGCCTTCAGCCATCAAATTGTTTTTTATTACTATTGGGGCCTTCAGCCAACAAATAATTTGAATTTCTTGTCAATAAGGCCTTCAGCCGTGACTGCAACTTGCTTAAGAATTTTTTTAATGAGACATTGTGTCTTAACAGTCAAATATGATAACTGTTTCTTATCTTCAACTTCATTTCCAATTGTTTCCAAATAAAGAGTAGTGATTAAAAAAAAAAAAAAGAACTGAGCAACCAGTGGTAACTGAATACGGCTCCATCCACGCCAAATGCTGCCTTTCCGTAAGTCCCAGGTCTCACTTATCGACAATAATTGAGAGATTTATGCCAAATAAATTAACCAACGACGAAGATGGTCTCCCTTGGCACAAAAAACACGTGAGATCACTGTTGCAGAAACAACGAAAACGTGTGCCAAACTTAAACGAAGGCAAAATCCCCAATATTGGCGACCTTTTACAGAAGCTCGAAATTTAGCATGGACTTCAATCCGAGACGCTTATAATAGTTTTCAAAACGAAACTTAGTTTCGAAAGCTGGCGGAAAATCCAAAGAGATTCTGGTCGTACTTAAGGTACGCTAGCGGCAAGACACAATCAATGCCTGCTCTGCGCGATTGCAATGGCAATATCACCGATGACAGTGCTGCTAAGGCAGACTTACTAAACACAGCCTTCCGAAATTCCTTCACCAAAGAAGAAGAAGCAAATAGTCCAGAATTCAAGAAACACTGCCGACGTGAGTAACTGAAGTAGCCATTCTCAGAGTAGTAAAACAACTTAAAACGTTTAATAAAAGCAACTCCTCCGGTCCAGAGTGTACACCAATTAGATTTCAATTAGATTTTTTTCAGAGTATGCCTATGCTATAGGTCCATACTGCACGATCATATACAATCGCTCACTCGACGAAAGATCTGTTACCAAAGAAAGGGAAGTTGCACAAGCCACGCCAATTTACAAGAAAGGCAATAGGAGTAATTCTCTAAATCACAGGCCCATCTCATTAACGTCTGTATGCAGCAGGATTTTGGAACATACACTGTGTTCGAACGTTACGAATTGCGTCGAAGAGAACGGTCTATTGACACATAGTCAATACTAATTTAGAAAACATCGTTCTTATTAAACACAACTAGCTCTTTACTCACATGAAGTGTTGAGTGCTATTGACAAGGGATTTCAAATTGATTCCGTATTTCTAGATTTCCAGAAGGCTTTCGACGCTGTACCTTACAAGCAGTTTGTAATCAAATTGCTTGCTTATGGAATGTCGTCTCAGATATGCGAATGGAATAGTGATTTCCTGTCAGAGAGCTAAAAGTTCGTAGTAATTGACGGAAAGTCATCAAGTAAAACCGGCAAGACGTCTGGCGTTGCCCAAGGTAGTGTTATAGGCCATCTGCTGTTCTGCATCTGTATAAACAATTTAGGAGACAATCTGAACAGTTGTCTTAGGTTGTTTGTACAAGATGCCTTTGTTTATCGTCAGTGGAGTCATTAGAAGATCAAAATAAATTTCAAAACGATTGAGAAAATATATATGTATGGTGCGAAAATTGGCAATTGACCCTAAATAATGAAAATCGTGAGGGCATCCACATGAGTGCTAAAAGGAATCCGTTAAACTTCGATTACACGATAAATCAATGAAATCTAAAGACTGTAAATTCAACTAAATGTCTAGGAACTACAATTACGAACATTGGAAAGAACACAAGGAAAATGTTGTGGGGAAGGTGAACTGAAGACTGCAATTTCTTGGCAGAATGCTCAAAAGATGAAACAGATCTGCGAAAGAGACTGCCTGCATTACGCTAGTCCACCATCTTTTGGAGTACTGCTGCCCGGTGCGAGATCATTGGCAGCCACGATGAACGGAGTACATCGAGAAAGTTCAAGGCAGTGCAGCACGTTTTGTATAATCGAAAAATAGAGGAGGTATTTTCACGGACATGATACAGGATTGGGGATGGATGTCATTAAAACGAAGGCTTTTCTCGTTGCGGCGGGATCTTCTCACGAAATTTCAATCACTAGCTGCCTCCTCCGAATGCAAAAATACACTCCTGGAAATTGAAATAAGAACACCGTGAATTCATTGTCCCAGGAACGGGAAACTTTATTGACACATTCCTGGGGTCAGATACATCACATGATCACACTCACTGAACCACAGGCACATAGACACAGGCAACAGAGCATGCACAATGTCGGCACTAGTACAGTGTATATCCACCTTTCGCAGCAATGCAGGCTGCTATTCTCGCATGGAGACGATCGTAGAGATGCTGGATGTAGTCCTGTGGAACAGCTTGCAATGCCATTTCCACCTGGCGCCTCAGTTGGACCAGCGTTCGTGCTGGACGTGCAGACCGCGTGAGACGACGCTTCATCCAGTCCCAAACATGCTCAATGGGGGACAGATCCGGAGATCTTGCTGGCCAGGGTAGTTGACTTACACCTTCTAGAGCACGTTGGGTGGCACGGGATACATGCGGACGTGCATTGTCCTGTTGGAACAGCAAGTTCCCTTGCCGGTCTAGGAATGGTAGAACGATGGGTTCGATGACGGTTTGGATGTACCGTGCACTATTCAGTGTCCCCTCGACGATCACCAGTGGTGTACGGCCAGTGTAGGAGATCGCTCCCCACACCATGATGCCGGGTGTTGGCCTGTGTGCCGCGGTCGTATGCAGTCCTGATTGTGGCGCTCATCTGCACGGCGCCAAACACACATACGACCATCATTGGCACCAAGGCAGAAGCGACTCTCATCGCTGAAGACGACATGTCTCCATTCGTCCCTCCATTCACGCCTGTCGCGACACCACTGGAGGCGGGCTGCACGATGTTGGGGCGTGAGCGGAAGACGGCCTAACGGTGTGCGGGACCGTAGCCCAGCTTCATGGAGACGGTTGCGAATGGTCCTCGCCGATACCCCAGGAGCAACAGTGTCCCTAATTTGCTGGGAAGTGGCGGTGCGGTCCCCTACGGCACTGCGTAGGATCCTACGGTCTTGGCGTGCATCCGTGCGTCGCTGCGGTCCGGTCCCAGGTCGACGGGCACGTGCACCTTCCGCCGACCACTGGCGACAACATCGATGTACTGTGGAGACCTCACGCCCCACGTGTTGAGCAATTCGGCGGTACGTCCACCCGGCCTCCCGCATGCCCACTATACGCCCTCGCTCAAAGTCCGTCAACTGCACATACGGTTCACGTCCATGCTGTCGCGGCATGCTACCAGTGTTAAAGACTGCGATGGAGCTCCGTATGCCACGGCAAACTGGCTGACACTGACGGCGGCGGTGCACAAATGCTGCGCAGCTAGCGCCATTCGACGGCCAACACCGCGGTTCCTGGTGTGTCCGCTGTACCGTGCGTGTGATCATTGCTTGTACAGCCCTCTCGCAGTGTCCGGAGCAAGTATGGTGGGTCTGACACACCGGTGTCAATGTGTTCTTTTTTCCGTTTCCAGGAGTGTATTTTGCTGACGCCAGCCTACATACGGGAAAACGATCATCATAATAAAATAAGCGATATCAGAGTTTGCACGGAAAGATATAGGTTTTTATTTTTTATGCGCGCTGTTCGAGAACAGGTAATAGAAAATTGTCATGAAGTTGGTTCTATGAACCCTCTCCCAGGCACTCAAGTGTGACGTACAGATTATCCTTGTAGATGTAGGTGTAGGCTAGACCACATATTGACCCTATTTTCCTGAGCTATATCGACACAAAGCATGTTAAAAGGTTGCCCTTTCCAATACATTCTCCAGGTCTCTCACTCACTGAATGAATGTAGTCAAGGTCTGCCAAGAAAATGATACACCACGCACTCGCTATTCACTACGACTGATGAACGCTTGCGTAGAGTTGAAGTAATATGGAATGACGTACCTGTATCTGTCATCTAAGCTCAGTGTGATTCGACGCTCAGGTGTTTTAGGGACGTTGTACCAAATGGTGCACCTTGTATTCCCTCCAAATCATTTACCAGTTAACTAATGTATTCTTCCTGCCTTTGTGTGCACCACAACAAGTAAAATTTCTCTACTTGCATTCTTTTATGATATAACAGTTTTGCGCCGATTGTGTATTGCTTATGAGTGACATGGGTTTTGTAGTGATTGTCTCAAATGTATAATTGAAGTTCACTGGTCGTGCCAGTGTATTGGAGTCATTATTGTACTCTTCTGTCTAGTTGCAGGCACTTCAAGCCATTTAGCAAGACCCAGTATTTTATTGTAGTATTCTGCTCTCCTCAGTAAAGACAGTCATGTCGTCAGGCTAAATTTGTTATCCACGCTTTTAAAGGGCATAGCGTTATATCGGAATAGTTGATAGAGTGCTCGACGGATTTTGTGAGGCAATATTGAAAATTATTGTTGTAGGAATGAGAACATGTCTCTTTGCTGATTGCACGTTAAGAGCTTGTTTCCGACACAATTTTAGATTGTCACATATACTCAGATATTAATGTTTACAGAATGAATTTTTCACTCGGTAGCGGATTGTGAGCTGATACGAAACTTCCAGCCAGATAAAAGCTTTGAGGACGGGTCCAGAGTCGTGCGTGGTAGCTTAGTCAGTGGAGCACTTGCCAACGAAATGCGAGGGTCCGGAGTGTGAGCTTCCGTCTGGCACACAGTCTCGTCTAACTCTTCAAAACTAATGTAGCATATTGATCTATTAAGTGGAGAAGCTATGTGACAGATCATGTGTGGATATCGAATGTACGCTACTGGCCATTAAAATTGCTACACAAAGAAGATGACGTTCTACAGACGCGAAATTTAACCGACAGGAAGAAGATGCTGTGATATGCAAATTATTAGCTTTTCAGGGTATTCAGACAAGGTTGGTGCCGGTGGCGACACCTACAACGTCTGACATGAGGAAAGTTTCCAAACGATTTCTTATACAAAAACAGCAGTTGACCGGCGTTGCCTGATGAAACATTGTTGTAACGCCTCGTGCAAGGAGGAGACATGCGTACCATCACGTTTCCGACTTTGATAAAGACGGATTGTAGGCGATCGCGATTGCAGTTTATCGTATCGCGTTGGTCGGGATCCAATGACTGTTAGCAGAATATGGAATCCGTAAGTTCAGGAGGGTAATACGGACGAAGTGCTGGATCCCAACGGCCTCGTATCACTAGCAGTCGAGATGACAGGCATCTTATCCGCATGGTGTAGTGTAACGACGTAAGTTTTGTGTAAATGATTTTCTTTTGACATATGACCATGTGCAGACTTCGTCACCTACGTCAGTTACAACACACTTCAAAATTATTTAAATTCTTTTTAAATTGTCTCTGAATGGTTCTTGAACGAAACTGTAATTAAAACACCATCATTTGAGTCGTACGCGCAGAATTACGTCACTCAGTCCAACTGGTTTGCGCAAACTTTTTTCCAATTTAGATGTCGTTTGTTTCTTCTCAGAAATTATATTAATACAAGTTATCTGCTTTAATAGATATTAGAACCACATTAAATAAACCTTCGAGACTCAAACTCGCGATGAACGTTGTCAAAATTAATAATCTTGTCAAATAAATTAGTAATTCACTAACATAATTCTTCATAAATAAATTCTCGGAACACGTATTTAAACTTTAGTAGCATCCACTAGTTTATTATCTTCCTACATATAGACGTGAACCTGAGCTTTGACAAGATAGGACTGAACATTTACAACATGATTAAACTTTCTATGACGTCATTGTTGTAGAAACATTACAAATTCTTATTTTTTCAGTTTTTAGAAGCACGACGCAACAACTCGGTTTCAGGATCTTCTGTTGCTCTTTGGCTGTCGACCCGCGACGTATAGTGGCCAGCAATTTTCTCTCTGGTCCCGGCAGTGAAGATGATGTCTCCGTTCGTTGCGCCGCCCTCTCCGTACATGAAACATAAAAAATAAATACAAAACTTTAGATAATTCACAACCATTACAAATATTACAAAAATACATAAACAAAACACTAAATTAAACTTATATTCACCTGCAAACTGGGCTGACACTGGTGGATGGGTGACGCTTCAATTTTGCGTCCCACTACGTACCCCACCCACAAGCTCAGTTTGTCAGGTTTTAACCGAAAGTAAAACTTCTTCTATATACAATATTTAACTGTTAATATTATAATTTTTTCTCACATTTTCCGTAATCTAAAGTCCTTGCTCTTAGATAGATTCAATCCTTTTATGACAATATTGTTGTGACTATTTGTCATTTACTTTAATTGTGCTATTATGGTAATTCACAACCGAATATATGGAGATTACTCCTTTTCATTTAATAGTTGCTAGTAAGTAATAATTTAGTACGTTCTTTAACGTTGTTACATTAGGACAGAGCGTTCAAATTGTGATAGGTTAGTTTCAGTTTTGTTCATTTACTATAGTTATTCTTTCCAAAATGTATATTACTAATAAGTTTATCACAATAACTAATAGTACTATTTACTTTACGTCGTTCTTTTCCCTAATGCTTTATTTATGCCTGAGGTCAAGAAGAAATCAAGCAAAACTTTCTTTAGAATCTCAGCACGGCTTTCTTTATCTTCGGACACTTTGTTGGGCAATGGAAATTTATTTAGGAGAAACAAGCGAGAGAGCCCCGTTTGGTGTGTTCTATATTAACACTATTACAAATCTCTATTAAAGGCACTCTGCTGTGTTCTCGTGAGCCATATAACTCTGGACGCCCATGGTCCCTAAAATTATTAACCATCCCCTTTGGTTCCTACTATCCGAGTAAATATAAAATATACAAAATTCTTTCTGACCTAATAGCAAACTCTCTTCCATATACATCCCCTTTTAGTTATCTTTCCCTTTTTGAAGTACCGTTAAATTATTGTAGAACACTTGTTTAAACTTCCTGTCATTTCTTTAAAATAACATGTAACTATCACGAAAACTTCACCTGAATAAACTATGAACGATCTTCCGTATGTAACATATACTAAATATTAACTTATTTAGAAATGAAGGGTTTCATTTGATCGACACTATATAATCCTTTAATTACACCTGATGAAGATTCCATAAGAAGTAACGCTTTGGGATGTACAATCTTATGTACAACGTATGGACCTTCAAAGTTAAAGAAGAATTTTCTACATTCCTTATTAATCTTCGAACTTTTAGGATGAGATCGTACTAATACAAGATCTCCTACCTGAAATGAGGGTTCTATAGCATGTTGATTATATCTTTTAATTCTCCATTCAGCATTTTTAACAATCTGTTCGCAAATTTTTTCGTTTGGAATGCATTGTGAGATCTCATTTACTGGTGGTCAAGGTAGAGCAGCTAGTAAAGGCTCGCCTATAATTCGTTTGCCTAAAATTTCTATAGGTGATAATTCCGTCGTTAGATGAGGCAATTCATTTAATATCTTTTCGAATTCAGGCATTAGTTTGGCCCACCGAGTATGTTTATATGCACAATAAGTTCTACATAATCGTCCTAATTCTTTCATGACTCTTTCTGCTAAATTACTTTGAGGGTGATATTTCGAAATTAAGATATGTTTGATTCCATATTGTTTTATCATATCTTGAAACTTTTGACTAATAAAGGCACTACCGTTGTCAGACATAAGTCGTTTAGGAATGCCCCAGTTAACAAAGTAATTTCGAGTAAGACAGCGTATAACGCTTGCTGTATCCGCTCGTTTCAAAGTATATAGTTTCAAATGTTTGGACCAACATTCCATTACAACAAACACATAAGTAAATCCTTCTGAACTACGAGGCAGAGGGCCGAAAAAATCTAATGATAGTAGATCCCCACAGACCTCGAGGAATTACAGCATATAATTTATAACGCTTGGATTTGTTATTAACTTTAACCTTTTGACAGGTTTCACAAGTCCTAATAATACTTCTCACAATATGGGACATATTTTTGAAATAATAATACTTCATTAGATGTTTAATACATTTATGAATTCCAAAATGCCCGTAACCTATATTGATCGTCATTTCTTTGATTGCATCTAATAGCAGTAACTATCTGTTTAACCTTACGTTCGTTCTCCTGAAATAAAAGGAAATGAACATGGTAATTCGTTCCTGGTTCTTCTGCAATATTAATATTCTCCATTCCTACTGGAAGTCTCGACAAAGCATCCGAAACTACATTTTGAGATCCTTTTATATACCTAATTTCGTACTGAAATTCTTGCAAGCATAATACCCAACGCAATAATCTACGGTGAAGTAACCGACAATTGTTCTAAAAGGTTAAAGCCTGATGATCAGTATATACAATTGTTTTTCTTCCAATTAATAATCCTCTAAATCTTTGGAAACCCCATACCACTGCGAGAGCTTCCTTCTCGGTTACAAAATAATTTCATTCATGTTTATTTAAAATTCTACAAGCGAATTCTTTTCATTGGTCAGATCACCTTGGAATATTACGCAAGACACACCATAATCAGAGGCATCCGTACACATACAAAAGTCCTGATTGAAATCTGGATGGTATAACATTTTGGCTTCTGTTAACGCTCCTTCTGTCTTAGTAAAAACGTCCTCTTCCTCTTTTCCCCAGAGCCATACTGATTTCTCTTTTAATAAATCCAGTAATTTAGGATTAACAATATCCTGCCCTGGAAGAAATCTTCTCAGATATCCTACCATTCCTAAGAATGATTTCAGTTGTTTCCGATTTCTAGGACTCGGGCATCGAGCAATAGCTTCAATACGTGCTGGGTCTGGCCTAATACCTTTACTGTCCACTATATACCCCAAAAATCTCACTTCCTCCTTTCCGAAGTAAGACTTAGATAATTTTAAAGTAATTCCTCTGTCAATTAAACGGTCAAACAATTCCCGTAATAACGTTACGTGTTCTTCCCACGTTTTAGTGGCTACCAAAATATCAACTACATATAAAATAATCTTTTCTAATAATTGCTGACCCAAAGCAGAATCTAATGCCCTAATGAAAGTTGACACTGATATATTAAGTCCAAAAGGTAAAACTTGGAACTGATATGATCTGCCTTCAAAAAGAAAAGCCGTATATTGCCGTGAATCCGGCTGTAATATTATTTGATGGTAGCCAGCAGTTAAATCCATCGTACTCATATAACGAGAACCAGCAGTCTTAAGAAGTACGTCCTCCATAGGAATAGGTCTGTCTCTTTCCATCTCTATAATTTTGTTTAATTCACGAGCATCCAGAACCAGTCGTACCCCACCAGTAGCTTTCTTAACTACACACAAAAGCACTACATGATCGTTCGATAATATTTTGTTCTAGAATCTTACTTATTTCTCTACTAGCCGGTTCTTTGAATTGTACTGGTATAGGATAAGGTTTCTTAAAGAATGGTTTTTGATCTTTAATCTTAAGTTTACAAATGTAATCTTTGATTCTCCCCGGTTCATCTGAGAAGACGGCTCTAAATTCTAACAATATAGATTCCAACTCTTCCATTTCTTGTTCGGATAGACAATTCGTAGAATAACATTTTTCTTTCACTTCGGTTTTGATACTATCACTAGCCTCACATTGGTATACTTCATATTCAAGATCACTAGAATCTATTAATAGGTTCATGGTCTGTGTGTACTTAATCTGTAAGGATTCGTAGCAATTTTCAGGTACTTGATTATTAGAAAACTTCACTTTAAAAGCGCATGCCTCCTTATGGATGGTTAAGGAAGAGTCTTTAAAATCCAATATAGCTTTATATTTACACAGCCACCTATATCTAAAATTATGGCCACATTTAAGTTGGCTACGACAAGTACAGAGTGAACAATTAATTATTTAGCAATTTCAAAAGTTAAATAAACTTCCTCAGTAATATTTTGACTTCTTTTACCAGTAACTCCTATAATTTTCACCCCAGTTACAGGTAAGGTTGGGAAATTCCAATATTTTCTTTTAAGTTGAAATAATTCTTTAGATAAAATACTTACTTCGCTACCCGACTCGATTATAATGTTTACTTCGGTATCTTTAATATAACCTTTAATAACGGGTTTATAAGTTATATTCTTCCTTATCTGATTGTCTTCCTGAAGTAAATCGTGTTGCCAATCACCTTCTTTTTGGCAGCTTAATGATAAATTGCTATTGGGTCTTGTATAATTTTGACTAACAGTTCCCTTTAGTCGACCCGTACTAAAGGACTTTACTAGTTTTCCGAACTTTCTATCATAACGTCACCTACAACTTGACCTTCATTCATTACTTGAGGATGATTTATCTCATTATAGTTATTGTGTAATTTCCGCATTTTAGAGTTATTACCACGATTTTGTTGGCTCTCTTTATCCTTAGATTGACGTTTTATATAACAAAACCGGCTATGATTGTTGTTGTTAAATTTTCGTGGTTCTGAAGTATTATTATTTCGAGGATTGTCATTTCTACCAAATCTACATTTCTCGTCTTCCCTTTCTGTATTAAGTATATCTAACTGTTCTAAATATCCTAATAATTCGCAAGGTTGTGACCATTCCCTTTCTATCATTCTTTCCTTTACATAATACGGTAACCTACTAATTAGGACTCGTATTAGATGATTTTCAATAATTGGTTCTTCAATTAATTTAGCACGGTTTAAATGCCATTCGAAATAATTCCTATAACCTCCCCACCGTTTAGAATATGAAGGTGGGTCTAACAACTCTAAAGTTAAGTATTGTTGATTTCCTCTTGACCAATAATTTTGTTTAAACTGCTTAACAAAATCATCCCAGTCCCTAAATTCAGATCTATGCAGTAGTGCCCATTCCGCAGCTTCTGCTTCTAAATGTCCTATTACAAATTGAATCCGTTTTTCGCTACTCCATTTAGGAGATAATGAAGTTTCAAAAGCTTTTATAAAGATTATAGGGTGAAGTTCGCCTCCTCGTTTGAATACAGGAAATCGACTTGCTACATTTGAATTTGTCGTTGTATCATCCCATCATTCTGCGAGAGACATAGTTGGATTTTGTTTAGGTTGCAGAGACGGAGTTGCGTCGGATTTGCTTGCCGTGATCTCTTTATTTGTGTTGTTGTCGTCCGAACTAGCAAACACGATACGACTGTTATCTCTGATTACGTTATTAGTTCTACTACTTGAAATGTTTTCATTATTATCTAATTCCAATAACCGTTTAGTAATCTCCTGCAGTCGCATTTCTGTATTGGATACGCGGTTAGCTAATAACGATTCTTCACTGTGTTAACGATGTGAACGCTCTGTACCTTCGTCAATGTTATTATCTTCGGAAATCTCAAGGTTACTGCATATTAAAAATTTCATGTTTTCTATTTCAGTATGATCTTTTCTACTCGATGAGTTAATGCCTCTAATTCTACATTATCTACTGAAGAAATCTCTACAGGTTTGGTAGAAACCTCTTTAATAGATTCTACTAATTCTCTACGAACAGTTTCTGTTTGCATAGAAAATTCATCTCGTAACTTTTCGTTATTTTTCTCTATTTCATTTACAACTAAGACACTGACATTATCTAGTCTCATGGTTAAGTCAGTAATATCATTTCGCATGCGAGCTTTTTCCTCACGCGATTTCTGGATATGTTCTTCTAACCTTTTACAATTATCAGCAATCTTATTACTAAGTCCTACTAGTTTTTCCTGCATTTCAACTTTAGAAGCCTCTATTTTATCACTTAATTCTCGACTGGTTTCATTAAGATGTTCCTGTAACCTGTCTGTCGATTTTGTTAACCCCCCTTTAAGTTCCTCTTTTAATCTAGCCGTAGATTCTTCGTTAGATTGTTTTAATTTAGCGATCGCCCTAAAAAGGGATCTCATGCTCCTATCGGACACAGATTGCTCTTCGTCTGACATTTCACTTCCCGACATAATTGTAAGATATTAACTGGTTACACACGCAGACTTGTAATTATCAATCCTATTAAAAGCACACTCCCTACGTACAACACTTCACTTCCAACTTAAAACAGACCCACCGGGCGCTAATATTGTAATTTGTAGTTCTCGGTGATCAGTGAGCTGCTATGGGCTGCAGAAGTAACAGCCGTCATGGCAGCCGCTGAGATGCTGCGACCCCGCTTCCACAATCGGCAGGACGCTGAGTCGAACACCGGAGACGTCACTGGCTGCAACCACGCCCGGCCCCACCGTAGACAGGCGAAGCCCTCAGCAACACCTCTAATACCAGCCGGAGGAACGCCCCCAAGCTGACGTACTGGGCCTGTTAGTTTAGGGAGAAAAAGGTTGTCGGGGTTTGCAGCGTTCAGCTGCTACCCAACAGATGCGCCTTCTCGTAGAATAACTGCGTGACCGTACTGCTTGGCGCTCCGTCAGATACCCACACCCGCGAAGTCGCCGCTGGCTGGTGAAGGCTCCACGAAACTCGCGTTGACTACCGAAGGCCTCTTGATGTTTTGTTTCGTACCTGTGTGTCTTAGTTGCACACAAGTCCTGTCACGGTCACCACGGTGTAGTGTAACGACGTAAGTTTTGTGTAAATGATTTTCTTTTGACATATGACCATGTGCAGACTTCGTCACCTACGTCAGTTACAACACACTTCAAAATTATTTAAATACTTTTTAAATTGTCTCTGAATGGTTCTTGAACGAAACTGTAATTAAAACATCATCGTTTGAGTCGTACGCGCAGAATTACGTCACTCAGTCTAATTAGTTTGCGCAAACTTTTTTCCAAATTAGATGTCGTTTGTTTCTTCTCAGAAATTATATTAATACAAGTTATCTGCTTTAATAGATATTAGAACTACATTAAATAAACCTTCGAGACTCAAACTCGCGATGAACGTTGTCAAAATTAATAATCTTGTCAAATAAATTAGTAATTCACTAACATAATTCTTCATAAATAAATTCTCGGAACACGTATTTAAACTTTAGTAGCATCCACTAGTTTATTATCTTCCTACATATAGACGTGAACCTGAGCCTTGACAAGACAGGACTGAACATTTACAACATGATTAAACTTTCTATGACGTCATTGTTGTAGAAACATTACAAATTCTTATTTTTTCAGTTTTTAGAATCACGACGCAACAACTCGGTTTCAGGATCTTCTGTTACTCTTTGGCTGTCGACCCGCGACGTATCGTGGCCAGCAATTTTCTCTCTGGTCCCGGCAGTGAAGATGCTGTCTCCGTTCGTTGCGCCGCCTTCTCCGTACATGAAACATAAAAAATAAATACAAAACTTTAGATAATTCACAACCATTACAAATATTACAAAAATACATAAACAAAACACTAAATTAAACTTATATTCACCTGCAAACTGGGCTGACACTGGTGGATGGGCGACGCTTCAATTTCGCGTCCCACTACAATGGCTGTAACGGATCGTGCAGCCACATCTCGATCCCTGTGTCAACCATCTGCACGAACAGTTCGACGACGTTTGCAGAAGCATGGACTACCAGCTCGGAGACCATGGCTGCGGTTACCCTTGACGCTGTATCACAGACAGGAACGCCTGCGATGGTGTATTCAACGACGAATCTGGGTGAACGAATGGCAAAACGTCATTTTTTCGGACGAATCCTGGTTCTGTTTGCAGCATCATGATGGCCACATCCGTGTTTGGCGACATCGCGGTTAACGCACATTGGAAGCGTGTATTCGTCCTCGCCATACTGGCGTATCAATGGTTAAAATGGCTCTGAGCACTATGGGACTTAACATCTATGGTCATCAGTCCCCTAGAACTTAGAACTACTTCAACCTAACTAACCTAAGGACATCACACAACACCCAGTCATCATTAGGCAGTGAAAATCCCTGACCCCGCCAGGGAATCGAACCCGGGAACCCGGGCGTGGGAAGCGAGAACGCTACCGCATGACCACGAGCTGCGGACACTGGCGTATCACCTGGCGTGGTGGTATGGGGTGCCATTGGTTACATGTCTCGGTCACCTCTTGTTAGCACACCCATGCCCGAGGGAGGACTCGAACCTCCGCCGGGACCAGCCACACAGTCACTGACTGCAGTGCCTAAGACCGCTCGCCTAATCCCGCGCGGCGCTCTACCCTTCATTCGATCCCTGCGAAACCCTACATTTCAGCGGGATAAGTCACGACCGCATGTTGCAGGTTCTGTACGGGCCTTTCTGGATAGAGAAAATGTTCGACTGTTGAAATGGCCAGCACATTCTAGATCTCTCACCAACTGAAAACGTCTGGTCAATTGTGGCCGAGCAACTGGCTCGTCACAATACGCCAGTCACTACTCTTGATGAACTGTGGTATCGTGTTGAAGCTGCATGGGCAGCTGTACCTGAACACGCCATCCAAGCTCTGTTTGACTCAATGCCCAGGCGTATCAAGGCCGTTAATACGACCAAAGGTGGTTGTTCTGGGTACTGACTTCTCAGGATCTATGCACCCAAATTGCGTGAAAATGTAATGACATGTCAGTTCTAGTATAATATAATTGTCCAATGAATAGCCGGTCGAAGTGACTGAGCGGTTCTAGGTGCTTCAGTCTGGAACCACGCGACCGCTGCGGTCGCAGGTTCGAATCCTGCCTCGGGCATGGATGCGTGTGATGCCCTTAGGTTAGTTAGGTTTAAGTAGTTCTAAGTTCTAGGGGACTGATGACCTCAGAAGTTAAGTCCCATAGTGCTCAGAGCCATTTTTTTTATCCAATGAATAACCGTTTATCATCTGCATTTCTTCTCGGTGTAGCAATTTTAATGTCCTTTAGTGTATATTGGTCCAGTGCATACCCGTTTATCATCTGCATTTCTTCTTGGTGTAGCAATTTTAATGGCAAGTAGTGTAGGATATTCGGACCAAAAATTTGTTACCGATTTAAATATTCATTGGTCGCTTTTGGGAGCTGTAGGTAGTGTACAACTAGTACCGGACGCTCATATAACGATAGCAAAGTGGCGTTTAAGTGACAGTCAGCTGTACGTAATCACCATAGGAAGATGGGTCGACAGAGCGCCAGATAGGATTCATCGTGTTTATACGTGCCCCTGAGCACTCTGTGAATTAATCAGGCCGATTTGTTGATGCATCAGCGCTGGCACTCCCATGTGTCTACAAGGAATGGCGTAACATTCGCAGCCACGTAACATAGCGCAGAAACATCAGGAACAGTGATGGCAAAAGAATCGTAACCTGCAGTATCTGAAAGTGCTTCTCACGCCTTGTCAATGTCAACGTTTCAAATCGAATACTATTAGCTGATATCAGTGAATAAGGGGCCATTTCATCACGTTTTCCCCCAATCATTGCGAAATGAGCTACATGTGATTGTCATTTGATGTCTGGTACCTCGAGGACAGTCATTCCCCACGGCGGAAAATAAATCTGCACTACGTCAATGAGCCAAAAATACAGAAAGTGGACAGTAGTTGACTGGAAGCACATAGTATGGTCTGAACAGTCGCGATTTGGCTTCTTTTCAAACGATGCACGGCATCCATTGCATTGTGTATTCCAGTCTGGACGTGGTTACGTGATTGGTAGCCGTTGAAACATGATAGAGTACGAGAAAGGAACCATCGTGTTTGTACGTGCCCATGGCCACACAATGAATTAAATTTCCCGACTTTTTGTTGACTTGGGTCCACTCATTCAGGTTTCCGTGAACATGAACCAGGATTTCTTTATTTTCTATTTAATTTTCAACATTCTTGGGGACTCAGCGTTGCCTTTAATTCCACATCTACATGATTAGCATACTGTGGAGATACCAGTTTTTCAAGAAGAAAACAGCGGTGTATCACAGGGTTACGCACGTTAAGTTGCTCGTTAAACGAATAGGCACCACATCGCACCTTGACCGGCAAACTAAATCACCCAAACTTAATCCAACAGAAAACGTCAGACAGCTACTCTGCATCACAATTTTCAGAACCACTTGAAAATGGCCTGATAGAAAGGCAGAAACCGGTAGTGGGCTCAATGAAGTTATTATTTACAAGTGGAACGGCATTTTTTTAAACTCCAGTTTCTGTCTTTCGTTACAGTTAGCACCATCTACAGATGCCTCTAGCACAATGGAAGCTTTTCCCAAATATCTTAACGGATGCCCTAACATCTGTCCATTCTCCTTGTCAGTGTTTTCCATACATTCCTTTCCTCTTCGGATTTTGCAGATAACCTAACCATTCCTTACCTTACCAGATCACCCAGTTGTCATCATTCATCTGCAGCACCACACGTCATATTCTTCGATTCTCTTCTGTTCTGGTTTTCCCACAGTGAATTTTTCACTACCACACAATGCTGTGCTCCAAACGTACATTATCACAATGTTTCTTCCTCAAATTAAGAGATAAGTTTGATACTAGTGGCAACGGCCGCAGTGGATACGCCGGTTCCCGTCAGATAATCGAAATTAATCGCTGTCGGTCTGGGCTGGCACTTGGATGGGTGACCATCTGGGCCGCCATGCGCTGTTGCCATTTTTCGGGGTGCACTCAGCCTCGTGATGCCAATTGAGGAGCTACCTGACCGAATAGTAGCCGCTCCGGTCAAAGAAAACCATTGTAACGACCGGTGGAGTGGTGTGCCGACCACACGCCCCACGTAACTTCATCCTCAGCTGAGGTTGACACGGCGATCGCATGAACCCGATGACCCACGTGTCGCCTAAAGACGGAGTGATTTCATTTTGATACTAGTAGACGTCTCTTCGGAATACAATTTTTTTACGTCCCTCTTGTTCTTCCCATCATGGGCTATTTTTCTGCCTAGGTAGCAGAATTAATTAACTTCGTCTACTTCGTGACCATCAAACCTGATGTTAAGTTCCTATCTGTTCTCATTTCTGCTACTTTTCATTGGTTTCGCCATTCTTCGATTTACCCTCAGTCCATTTTCTGTATTCATTATACTTCATTCCATTCAACAGATTCTGTAATTGTTTTTCACTTTCACTCAGGATAGCAATGTCAACAGCAAATCGTATCACTGATATATTTTCACCCTGAATTGTAATTCCACTGCATAGTCTTTCTTTTACTTCCACCATCGCTTCTTCGACGCACAGATTCAACACTAGGTGCGAAGACTAAATACCTGTCTTACATCATTTTTATTCCGAGAACCTCATTCTTGGTCCCCCACTCTTATTATTCCCTCTTCGCTTTTGTATATATTGTATATTAACGCTCTCGCCCAACAGCTTATCCCTATTTTCTCAGAATTTCGATCTTGCATCATTTTATACTGTCGAACGCTTTTTGCAGGTCGCCAGATCCTATGAACGTGTCTTGCATATTACTCAGTCATGCTTCCATTATCAACTGCAACTTCAGAATTGCCTCTCTGGTGCCTTTACCTTTCCTAAAGCCAAACTGATCGCCATCTAACGCATCCTCAATTTTCTTTTCCATGCTTCTGTATATTATTCTTGTCACCAACTTGGACGCATGAGCTGTTAAGCTGATAGTGCGATAATCTTCTCACTTGTCAGACTTTGCAGCCTTCGGAATTGTGTGAATGATACTTTTCTGTAAGTAGTAAGGTATGTCTCCAGGCTCATGCACTTTACACAATAGCATAAATAATCGTATTTGTTATCACTACCCCCAACGATTTTAGAAATTGTGATGGAACGTTATCTATCCTTTCTGACTTATTTGATCTTAAGTCCTCCAAAGGTATTTTAAATTCTGATTCTAATACTGGATCCCCTATCTCTTCTAAATCGATTCCTGGTTCGTCTTCTATCACATTTGACAAATGTTCCCTTTCACAGTGGCCTTAAAAATACTCTTTAGATCCATCAACTCACTCTCTCCTCGGCATTTAGCTGTGGAATTCCCGTTGCACTCTTAATGTTACCACCATTGCTTTTAATTTCACTGAAGGATATTTTGACTTTCCTATATGATGAGTCAGTCTTTCCGATAATCATTTCTTTTTCGATTTCTCCACAGTTTTCATCTATTCATTTCGTCTTAGCTTCTCTGCACAATCTATGTATTTCATTCCCCGACGATTTGTATTTCTGTGTTGCTGAATTTCCCTGAACATTTTTGTACTTCCTTCCTTCATCGGTCGACTGAAATACTTCTGTTACTCACAGTTTCTTCGCAGTTACCTTCTTTGTACCTACGTTTTTCTTTCCAAACTCTGTGACTGCCATTTTTAGTGATGTCTATTCTCTTTAACTGTATAACCTACTGAGATATTCCTTATTGCTGTATGTATAGCTTTAGAGTATATCAAGCGTATCTCGTCGTTCTTACACCCATATCCCACTTCTTTGCGTATTGATTCTTCCTGACTGATCTCTTAAACTTCAGCCTATTCAGTCTATATTTGCTCCTTGGTACTCCTTAAAATCCAGTGTCTCATTTCGAAATATCTGTCTCACCACGATTTAATGTAACTGAAATCTTCCCGTATCAGCCGGCCTATTCGAAGTATACCTCCTCCTCTTGCGATTCTTGAACAGAGTATTCGGTATTACTAGCTGGAATTTATTACAGAACTCAATTAGTTTCTCTATTCTCTCATTCCTTGTCCCAATTCCATATTCCCCTGTAGCCCTTTCTTTTGCTCCTTCTCCCACAACGGCATTCCAGTCCCTCACAACTATCAGATTTTCATCTCCCTTTACGTACTGTTTTAGCTTTCAATAGCCTCATATAATTTCTCTGTATCTTTATCTTCAGCTTGCGGCGTCGGCATGTGTACTTGAACTATCGTTGTCGGTGTTGGTTTGCTGTCGATTTTGATAAGAACAACCCAATCAACGAACTGTTCACAGTAACACACTCTTTGTCCTACCTTACTATTCATAACAAATCCTTCTCCAGTTATAATGTTTTCTGCTGCTGTTGATATTACCCTATTCTCATCTGACCAGAAGTGCTTGTCTTCTTTCCATTGCACTTCACTGACTATATCTAGATAGCTACAGTATCTAGACTGAGCCTTAGCACTTCCATTTTCAAGTTTTCTAGCTTCCCTACCAAGTTCAAGCTTCCGACATTCCATGCCCCGACTCGTAGAACATCCTTTCGTCGGTTATTCAATATTTTTCTCATGGTCACCTCACCTTTGGCAGTCTCCTCACGTAGGTCCGAATGGGGGTCTACCGGAATCTTTTGTCAATGGAGATATCATCATGACACTTTTTTAACTACTTTCTACACACTGGATCTTTTCGATTTCTTCACATCATTCCTCCATCTAGTTCACCTTGGTTGCCAACAGTCTTACCGCAGTGGTAACACCGATTCCCGCCAGATCACCGAAATTGAGAGCTGTCGGACTGGGCTAGCACTTGGATGGGTGACCATCCGGTCAGCCGAGCGCTGTTGTCAAGCGGGGTGTAGACAGCCCTTGTGAGGCAAACTGTGACTGCGGGCTCGTAAACTGACATACGGATGAGAGAGCGGTGTGCTGACCACATGCCCCTCCATAGGCGCATCCAGTGAGCCTGCGGTCTGAGGAAGACACGGCGGCCGGTCAGTGCCGTTGGGCCTTTATGGCCTGGTTGGGCGGAGTTTAGTTTATTAGTTCATCTTGGTTGCCCTGCGTTTGACATTTACTTCACTCCTAAGGGATCTATACTGCTGTATTCCTGTCTTTTCCAGAACTTTTTCGTACTTCCTGTTTTCGCTGATCAATTGAAATATTTCTTCTGCTACCCTAGGTTTTTTCAAGTTACCTTTCTTATATCTTTGTCTGACTGTCCAACAACTATTACTGTCCATTTTTAGAAATATCTACTCCCCTTCAAATGAAATATATTGCTGTATCCACGTTCTTAGGAAACTTCAAACAAGTCTCATCATTCCTCAACACATCCCACTGAATCTTTTGTATGATCCTCATAGACTTCAGACTACTTTTCAATTTTACAAAATTATGATATGAGTTTCTATTTGCTCCTGGATATGCTTCACAATCCAGTACGCGTATCTGATTTTAGAGTATCTGTCTGCCTATGATGTAATCCAGCTGCAGTCTTCCCATGCCTCAGAGTCTTTTCTAAGTACACCTCCTTGTCTTGTGACTCTTGAAAAGAGAATTCGCTATTACCATCTGAAATTTTTTGCAGAAATCAAATAGACTTTTTCCTCTATCATTCCCGCTGCCTACATCATATATTACTATTCTTTTCTGCACAGGTGAATTCTCTCTTTACATACTAAATCACTCATTCAATATCGTTCTGTGGTTTCTCTATCTGTTCATCTTCTGCGGGTTCCAGAGGCCACGCCATGAACAATTTGATAGCATAGTTTGCAGTGCACTGTCTACAGCAGGAAGTCAGCGTTCTAGGAAGGTTAGACCCAAAGCAATGCAAAGACAGAGGAAGTGGTTAAGAAATTAATTTTCTTTTTTGCCACTAGCTGCTGATGTTTGCGGTATATAGAACTACATTTGCTGAAGAAGATGAATAAAATACTACAAGACAGAGATCTCTGAAGGATAATAAGACGGATGGTTGTCTGGCGGTTTTGTGTTGAAGAACATGGGAGCCACCGCTGTCAGACTAGAGCCAAGTCAGTTGCCTTTTTGTTGATTCTGTTAAGAAGTTGTAGGGGCTGTTGTTATTTGAAAATATGGATGAAATCTAGAGTGGAAAAAGAGAAATAGCTGTGTGTGTGAGTAGGAGACCTGACTGGCCAAAACATGAGATGCGATAGATGGTGGAAGTTAGGAACAGCAATAAAAATTCATCAGGCAGGTTGATTATGATTAAACTGAGTATGGAAGGGAGATTGTTGTAATATTTGAACGGACCAGATTGGTTGGAACCTAGAAGAATAACTGTCATTAGTGTTAAAAAGTCATGCAAAAATAAAAATTCGACTTATTCCTCAAAGCCGACCATATGACTAAGAGTTTGCAACCAACACAGCTGCCACTCGGATGCATCGGTAATGCTAAGTAAGGTGATCGACTGCAGCGTTCTTAAAGACGTGATACGATGTTCACTGAGTTTTCAGAATGAAGTTAGCGCTTTTACGTTTCTAAGTAAAATACACTCATTAGTGATCTCCAACTCAACATGTGCACAATCAAGATAGTGGGTGCATCACTTATTCTTTCTAAAGTTCTTTCTTTCGTCTCCGATTAACATTCGACAATCACTGTGTGATTTCCTCGGACTTAGCTGTTACTCCGATGTTGTGTTGACTTTAACATATTATTGCCAAGGTGCAGTTATTTTAATTGTGTCTTAAACGTGCATTAATGGTCAACCAATGTAACGATTTCATTTGTTTGCGTACTTGTGTTTAATTTGCAGACTAAATAAATTATAATAAATAGAACTCTATAGTGACAAGTTTAATGAAACTCTGATTTTATCATCGTGTGGTTTACCGCACCCATGTTTCTTGTATGATAGGGCCACTCGTGTTCGTAAATCATTATCTTATACGTTGAGCGAAACCTGTAATTATTATTATTATTATTATTATTTATTCATCAGTCTTTTGGCTGGTTTGGTGTGGTCCGCCATAAATTTCTGTACTGTGCCAGCCTTTCCATCTTAGACTAGCACTTGCAAGCTACGTCCTCAATTATCTTTTTCTGGATATATCCAATCTCTGTCTTCCTTTACAGCTTTTATCCACTACAGCTCCCTGTAGTATAATAATAATAATTCTCTGATCTCTTAACAGACGTCCTATCATTCTATCCCTCCTTCTTGTCAGTGTTTTCCATTGATTCCTTATTCCTTTCTTCGCGTATGTTGTGGAGAACCTCTTCATTCCTAATATTATCAGTTCACATAAGTTTCAACTTTGTTCTGTAGCACCACATCTAAAATGCTTCCATTTACTTCGGTTCCTGTTTTTCCACAGCCCATGGCTTACTGTTACACAATACTGTACTCAAAACATACATTCTCAGAAATATCTTCCTCGAAGGAACACCAACGTTTGACACTAATAGACCTCTCTTGGCCACAAATGTCTATTTTTCCAGTGCTAGACTGCTTTTTATGTCCTTCTTGCTCAGCCCGTCATTTGTTACTTTCCTGCCTAGCTAGCAGAAAACCTTAACTTCATCTGTTTCGTGATCACATATTATGATGTTTAATTTATCGATGTTCTCATGTCTGTTACTTCTTATTACTCACGTCTCTCTTCGATTTACTTTCAGCCCGTATTTTGTACTCATTGAACTGTTCATTCTGTTCAAAAAAGCTTTTGATTCTTCTTCGCTACCCTTGAGGATGGCATGTCATCAGTGAATCTTAACACGGATGTCTTTTCACCTGAAATTTTATCCCATTCTTAAATCTTTCTTTTATTTTCGTCATTGCTTTTTCTGCATGTAGAATGAGCAGCAGGTCCGAAAGACTATATCCTTGTCGTGCGCACTTTTGTATTCCGTGCACTTCGTTCTTAGTCTTCCACTCTTATTGTTCCGTCTTGGTTCTTGTACATATTGTATATTGTCCGCTTTTTCCTATAGCTGACTCCTGTTTCCCTCAGAATTTAGAAAATATTGCAGCATCTGAAATTGTCGAATGCTTTCTCTAGGCCTATGAAAAGTTTTGATTTTTCTTCAGTTTTGGTTCCTTTATCAACCGCGACGTCAGAGCTGCCTCTTTGATGCCTTTACCTTTCCTAAAGCCAAAGTGATCGTCATCTAACAGATCCTTAATTTTTATTCGAAGGCATTGGCTGCAGAAAGTTCTTTATTAAAAGCACGACTGGTTTCTCGTCAATTTAAGGGCATCCTTGGATGGTCTAAACGGGTATTAGGAAGTACATGTTTTACAATTGTTTTTGCATTGGCTTAGTAACTATTGTTATATGGGTAGACTAGTCCTGTACATTAGATACTTCCATAAACTGTGCCTACGATATTATTTTACTCTGTCCTGAAGGATTTATGTAAGTACCTAATGTACTATTCTACTCCATGTAACTATAGTAACGAAGCCAGTGTAAAAGAAAAAAAAAAGGTTGTAAAATACTTTCTTCGTAATTGCTGTTTGGATCACCTGAGGATGCGCCTAAATTACTGTGAAACAGGTCGTGGTTATAATAAAAAAAATTCTTTAGCCACACCGTTTTTTTGCCTTCTGATAAAAATGTGGATATTTGACTGCGGTCGCCTGCAATTCAAAATACACACATCAAAAAAAGTTTTGCATCACCGCGGTTCCCAGAACTCCGGAAGATAGACGTTGGGCTTCATCAGTGAGTGAAGACCCTACGACATGCTACAGCGGAACAATTTATCATCAATAAATCGTGGGAGAACCACACTTTAATCTGCTTCATATACAGCACTATCTTTTAGCGGTCTCTGCGTTGGATTTTTTAAAGAAAGCAGATGGTACTTGGAACTATGATAAAAACAGTGCATCGACAGAAAATTATTTTGGGCGATAGAATCGAACTTCACAGCTGCTGACTGATATCAGTTTACCTTTTCCGTGAAAATATGGCTCTGAGCACTATGGGACTTAACTTCTAAGCTCATCAGTCCCTTAGAACTTAGAACTACTTAAGCCTAACTAACCTAAGGACATCACACACATCCATGCCCGAGGCAGGCTTCGAACCTGCGACCGTAGCGGTCGCGCGGTTCCAGACTGTAGCGCCTAGAACTGTGGAAATATGTTTCGTTTTACAGCAAATCAAAAGTTGTAAAGGTTTGTTTATTTTGTAACTAATTTAAGTTACAGATGATAGTTATCAGCTATGACTACAAAACTGAGTTCTTGTGATTTGTGTATCACGTTTTACAGGCATCGATATTCCTAAACGTGAGGAGCACAGAATATTAATTACGTGAGAAGAACAACATTTCATAAAGGAAAATAAATACGTTATGTCACGGATTTCCAAACTGTCCACTACGGCTCCCAGTGACGTCGCAGCCTTACAGTCGGGGAGTCGCGTTGTTATCTTAAATATAATAATTTGGTTTATTTGAATTCTGAATAAAGGAACACTGCGAGCGCAGTTACTGATATCTAGTAAGGTCGGTACTCTTGCTATAGAAGCGAGGTAGATGACACTCAAAACGTAGGCCAACTACGTAACTCAGTTTACTCAGTTCGGTAACAATCAGTTTTAAGGACAAAAATCAAACAATGGAAAATCCAGAATGGAATGTAACAGTATTATGAAAAGGATAGTTGCGACTCATATAGCGGAGATGCTGAGCCGCAGAGAGACACAACAAAAAGACTGTCGTGAAGCTAGCTTTCGGGCGACAAGGCCTTTGTCAAAAATAGACAAAACACACACACACGCACACAAACACATACACACACACACACACACACACACACACACACACTCACACACATAGGCTACATATAACTCACATACACGTGACCACAATCTCTGACACCTCGAGCCAGACTCAAGTTTTAATGACAACAATATCGAATTGCCTTTAGTGATTTGCGTTTCTGTGTCAATATGGAGAAATTTTTCAATATAAGTACAATAAAGCGATATTTCAAGTGCGCCATGTAGTTCTAAAGCCATGAAATAAAGAAAATATGACGACAGTTACTGGAATTTAGAAACATCCTCGCCACTCCAGTCGTGCGATGTCGTTATCCTGAAGGAAGTCATTCACAAGATGTGGACGATGGGGGCACGAATTGTCGTCCAAGAAGACGAATGCCTCGTCAATATGCTGCTGGTATGGTTGCACTATCGGTCGGAGGATGGTGTTCACGTTTCGTTCAGCCGTTACGGCGCCTTCCATAATCACCAGCGGCGTACGTCAGCCTCACATAATGCCACCCCAAAACAGTAGGGAACCTCCACCTTGCTGTGCTCGCTGGATAGTGTGCCTAAGGCGTTCAGCGTGACCGGGCTGCCTCCAAACACGTCTCAGACGGTTGTCTGGTTGAAGCCATATTATGTGACACTCATCGGTGAGGAGAACGTGATGCCAATCCTGAGCGGTCCCATCAGTACCGCGCTGCATGGTGTCGTGGTTGTAAAGATGGAGCTAGCCATGGGCGTCGGGAGTGACGTTGGGCATCATGCAGCCTATAGCACACAGTTTGAGTCGTACCACGACATCCCGTGGCTGCACGAAAAGCATTGTTCAACATGGTGGCGTTGCTTTCGAGGTCACTCCGAGCCATAATCTTTAGGTAGCGGTGATCCACTGCAGTAGTAGCCCTTGGGCGGTCTGAGCGAGGCATGTTATCGACAGTTCCTGTCTCTCTGTATCTCCTCCATGTCCGAACAACATCGCTTTGGTTCACTCCGAAACGCATGGACGCTTCCCTTGTTGAGAGCCCTTCCTGGCACAAATGCGGACGCAATCGAACCACGGTATTGACCGACCCCTCCGTCTAACAGGCGCTGCTCATGCGTGGTTGTTTACATCTTTTGAGGGTTTAGTGATATCTCTGAACAGTCAAAGGGACTGTGTCTGTGATATAATGTCCACAGTCAACGTCTGTCATCAGGAGTTCTGGGAACCGATGTGATGCAACATCTTTTTTGATGTGTATACATTGAGCAGAAAGGGCGAAAGACTACGTTCATATCTTAGAATCTCTTTAATCCACACACTTCGTTCTTGTGTGCTAGTCTTATTGTTGCCTCTAGGTTCTTGAACATCTTGTTTATTATCATCTTTCTCTATAACTTAACCCCATTCCTCTTAGATTTTCGGACATCTTGCACAGTTGGCGAACGCTTCTTTCATGTCGATAAATCCTATTGAACATGTCTTGAGTTTTCTCATTTTCCTTCAGCATTGCTTATTATTAACCGCAACGTCAGAACTGCCTCTCTGGTAGCTTTTCCTTTCCTAAAGCCAAAATGCTTGTCAACAAACGGATTCTCTGTTTTCTTTACAACTCTTCTGAAAAAATATTATTCATATGAGCTTCCTTGGTGCATGAGTTGTTAAGATGACTATGCGATAATTCTGGCATTTTGTCGGATCTTGCAATATTGGGAATTGTGTAGATGACGTTTTTCCGAAAGTCTGAAGGCATATGTCACTCTCATACATTCTACACGTCTACGTGAATAGTCATTTTGTTGCCTATTTTTCTAATGCTTGTATAAATTCTGTTGGAAGGTTATCTGTCCGTTCTACCTTATTTTATCTTAAGTTTTCCAAAGCTCTTTTTAACTCTAATTCTAATACTTCTTTGTTGTTGTATCAGTCAGACGTCCTTCCGCTCATAGAGGCCTTCAATGTATTTTCACTCCCTTGCTTTTAATTTCGCCGAAGATAGTTTTCACCCTTCAATATGGTGAGTCACTGAGTCAGCATATCCACTATGTGATAAAAAGTATGCGGACACCTGGCTGAAAAAGAGTTACAAGTTCGTGGCGCCCTCCATCGGTAATGCTGGAGTTCAATGTGGTGTTGGCCCACCCTTAGCCTTGATGACAGCTTCCAGTCTCGCAGGCACACCTTCAATCAGGTGCTGGAAGGTTTCTTGGGGAATGGAAGCCCATTCTTCACGGAGTGCTGCACTGAGAAGCGGTATCGATGTCGATCGGTGAGGCCTGGCACGAAATCGGCGTTCTAAAACATCCCAGACGTGTTCTGTTGAATTCATGTCATGACTCTGTGCAAGCCACTCCATTACAGGGATGTTATTGTCTTGTAACCACTCCGCTACAGGCCGTGCATTATAAACAGGTTTTCGATCGTGTTGGAAGATGCAGTTGCCATCCCTGAATTGCTCTTCAACAGTGGGAAGCAAGAAGGTGCTGTGACAGTGCCACGCAAAACAACAAGGAGTGCAAGCTCCCTCCATGAAAAACACGATCACACCATAACACCACCGCCGCCGAATTTTACTATTGGCACTATACACGCTGGCAGATGACGTTCACCGGGCATTGGCCATACCCACATCCTGCCATCGGATCGCCACATTACGTACCGTGATTCGTCACTCCACACAACGTTTTTGCACTGTTCAATCGTCCAATGTTTACGCTCCTTACACCAAGCGAAACCATGTTCGAAGTCCGTGAGTTCTCCGGAGCGCCCCATTCTGCTCTCTCACGATGTCTAATGACTATTGAGGTCGCTGGTATGGAGCACCTGGTAGTAGGTGACAGCACAAAGCACCTAATATGAAAAGCGCATGTTTTTGGGGGTGTCTGGATACTTTTGATAACATAGTGTAGTTCATATTTTTCATGCATTCATTTCGCCGTAGCTTCCTTGCACTTACTATTTGTTTCATTCCTGAGTGACTTGTATTGCTGTATTCGTGAATTTCCGTGAACATTTTTGTCCTTCCTTGTTTCGTCATTCAACAGAAGTATTTCTTCAATTGTCCGTGTTTTCTTCGCAGTTACATACATTTTTCTGTCTAATTTCTGTGATTGCCCTTTTTGGAGATCCCCTTTCCTCTTCACCTGAATTGCCTACTAAACTATTCATTATCACTTTATCTAGAACCTCAGAGAACTTCATGCGTACCTCGTCATTCCTTACTACATCTGTCTCTGTCTTCTCCGCGCACTGATTCTTCATGACTAGTCTCTTAAACCTCCAATTACTTTCCATCATTACTAAATTGTGATCAAAGTCTATATCTGCTCCTGGGTATGCCTTACATTCCAGTATGTGATACCGCAACTCTGCGTAACCGCTATATAAAGTAGCTGCAATCTTCTCGTATCTCCCATCCTTTTCCAAATGTATCCCCTCCTCTTATGATGCTTGAACAGGGCTACTGAAATGTATTGCAGAACTGATATAGCCTTTTTCCTCTCTCATTCCTGCTATCAAGCCTACATTCTGCCTCAACCCTTCCTCCTACACCTTGTCCTATAACCGCGTTTCAACCCCACATTACTGTTAGATTTGCGTCTTCCTTAATGAACTGAATTATCATTTCAATATCGTCATGTACTTTCTCTAAGTCTTCATCTTCTGACTGCGAAGTCGGCACGATACCTGAACTGTTATCGTTGACGTTGGTTTGCTTTCGATTCTCATGAAAACAACGCTATTACTGAACTGTTCGCTGTAACTCACTCTCTGCTGTGCCTTCCTATTCGTAACAAGTCCTACTCTAGTCATAGCATTTTCTGCTGCTGTTGATATTTCCCTATACTCGTCGGACCAGAAATCCTTGTCTCCTTCCCATTTCACTTCGATGACCCCCACTGTACCTATATTGAGCCTTAGTAATTCTCTTTTCAAATATTCTGCCTTCCCAAGTCCGTTCAAACAGATGCTACTAGAAATGAAATAAAGAGAAGGTACACTCTCGAGTTAGAGAATGCGTCTTTAAAAACAGTAAAGACGAGTGAGAGTCAAAGTATTATCAGTGGAAGAGTGCTACCCCTTTTAAAAGCATCCGCAATCAATTCTGAACTGCAAATGAAAGAAAGAGCTTCAAGCAGTTGAATATTATAAAAGCATAACTAGTTGGAAAACACGACCCCTACCAAATTCATGACTCAGACATATAAAGGAGCAACAATTGATATGAATAGAATTTGTTTTTCAGTGATTTGTCTTCTGACTGGTTCGATGCGTTCTGTCACGGATTCTTCTCTTGTGCCAATCTCTTCATATCAGAGCAGCCCTTACATCTTTTGTCCTCAATTATTTGTTGAATGTGTTCTGATATCTGTCCCTCATAACACATTTTACCCGCTGCGACTCCTTCTTGTTCCATGGAAGTTGATCTCAGACGTTTTAAGATACTACTTATGCTAGTTCTACAAGGTTCGCAGGTGAGCTTCTGTGAGGTTTGGAAAGTGGGAGATGAGGTACTGGCGGAAGTAAAGCTGTGAGGGCGGCGCGTGAGTCGTGCTTGGGTAGCTCTCTTGGTAGTGTACTTACCCGCAAAAGGCAAATGTCAGGAGTTCGAGTCTCGGTCCGGCACACATTTTTAAACTGCCAGGAAGTTTCATATCAGCGCACACTCCGCTGCAGAGTGGAAATGTCATTCCTGAATACTACTCATGTTATCATCTCGTCCCTCCCTCTATAAGTGTTTTTCGTATTTTCTATTTTTTGTCGATTTTGCGAAGGACCCCCTCATGTCTTACCAGTGCAACGAATTTTCAACATCCTTCTATGGGACCACATTCTGTCTCTCTGATTGTCCTCCGTTTCGGTTTTCCCACAGTCAAGATTCTCTATCATACTATTCTGTGTTCCAGATGCACATTCTCAAAAATTTCTTCTTCAGATGGGGGCCGATGTTTCATACTAGAAGCTTTCTCTTGGCCAATAATGTCCTGTTTGCTTGTGCCAGTCACCTTCTTTCGTCCTCTTTGTTTCTTCATCATGAGTTACTTTGCTTCTGAGGTAGCAGAATTACTTACCTTTCTCAAGGTCGTGGAACCAATTTAAAGCTGAAGTTTATCTGCTTCTCCTCATTACCTTCGTCTTTCTTCGATTTGTTCTCAGTCGGTATTATGTATTCATTAGACTGTTCATTCTATTCAGTCCATATTCCGTACTTCACTAAACTGTTCGTTCCATTCAACAGATCCTGTAATTCTTCTTCATTTTCACTAAGGATAGAAAAGTCATTATCGAATCTTTTCACTGAGATCCTTTCACCCCGAATCTTAATCCACTCTTTAATCTTTATTTTATGTTCCTCACTACTTGTTCTGTGTACAGACTGACCAGAAAGGGCGAAGAACTACATCTCTGCCTTGCACTCTTTTTGATCTGAACGTTTATTTCTGGGTCTTCCGTTCTTATTGTTCCCTCTTTGTTATTAATATATATGTAATACATTACGCACGTTTCCTATAACTTGAACCTATTCGTCTCTCAGAATTTCGACCGTTTTTCACTGCTCTACATTGCTGAGCGCTTTTTCTAGGTCGAGTAAAACTTATGAACGTGCCTCGATTTTCCTTAAATTATGTTTTCAGTAAAAGGCGCACCATAAGAACGGCCTCTCTTCTGTCTTTACTTTTCCGAAAGTCAAACTGGTTTTTAGCTAACAGATCCTCAATTTTCTTTTTCTTTATTCTGTACATTATTCTTGTCAAGAATTTGGATGCATGAGCTGTTACGCTGATTGTGCGATAGTTCTCACATTTAACTGCCATTGCTTTCTCTTTTATTATGTGGATGATATTTTTCCGAAAGTTTGATAGACTCACCCATTCTACGCACCATCTTCAATAGCTGCTTGGTTATTACTTCCTACAATGATTTCAGAAATTCTGAAGGAATGTTACATTCCGTTCTACCGCGTTTAATCCCAAGTTCACCAAAGCTCTTTTAAACTATAGAACTGAATCCCCTATATGTTCCGTATATACTCCCATCTCTTCCTCAATCACGTCGTTAGACAAGTTCTCTACATCATGGCAATAATCCTTTAACAGAATTGACAGAATTGTTTAAAGTATTCCACTCTCCGCCCTATCTTCCTATTCATAATGAATCCTATTCCCTTTATACCACGTTCTGCTGCTACTGATTTTAACCTATATCCTCTTTCCGCTTCAGTTCACTAAACTCTACTACTCCTAGACTGAGAATCTATAATTTCCTTTCTATATTTTCCAGTTTTTTTCAACGTTTAAACTTCTTATATTCCGTTGTCGAACACGTAGAATGTTACGTTTTCGTTGGTTAAGAAATCATTTTCTCGTGGTAACCTTTCCAGACATCCGAATTGGGGACCAAGATTAAATCTTGTGCTAATGGAGAGATTACCATGACATTTTTTTCAATTATTGGCCATATGTCGGGTGGATGAACAGTTTTTTGCCTTTAATGCCCTCTCAGTCCTGACACCGTTGATCACTGCTTGTACTGCCACCAATTAGGGGTAGTTTCCACACCGACTGCAAGAGATTGCTTCTTAAATACAGCCGTTGGCAGAATGAGGATGAACTGGCAAAAATCGTCGAAATTCTCGATTCCCTTGGTAGATGAACTATCTGTGTAAATAATTAAGTTTCTTCGGAACCCTCGCACTTACCCGAATTCTTGTGATTATTGCCTGCCGCATATTCCTCTCCTCGGTGATTATGCGGAGAGTCCCCTTATCCCACTTAATTTCCAGTATATTTTTGTGGTGTCACATATCAAACGCTTTGGCTCTTTTTCATTCCGATTTCTCTCAAGTCTATGATATGCGTTGTTCAGGTATAAATATTCTGGCGATAAAACAAAGAAATAAGGCATAAAAACAAACGTTCACATAACATGTCTGTGGCGTCGCAGAGACCACGGAGATTAACACCTTGAAACTGCTGAGGACCTGTTAAACCTGGATATTAACGTAGCTTGCAAGACGTGTTAAGGACTAACATGTAAAAATCAATAAAAGACACTCGGTGATATTCCTCGCCGTTAGCACAAAAATAATATTTATTAGGTGGAAAGCTAATAGGTTGTATTATAGTAAGGCAGTGTATCCGTAACCTCAGTCATGTGTCTCGTGCAACTGAGGTTACGGATAACGTCCCTACCTGAAAGCAGTATCCTAGAAAAAATTCACATGGTACGTTGAAAGGTGATTTTTGCTCTAACATTGAAGTCTAACACTTACTACGTCGACGAATTTTCTTCAAGTTGTGTGTTACAGAACACTAAACAATTCCAGCGAACTCATACTTCTTAACGGATAAGGGATTACCTAAATTGTAACGTTATACTCTACACATTGCGTTGCAACCACAGAGAAAAAAATTGATAAATGTGGATCAAATAATTATTGTAAATACTTATGCAAATTTTTGGATCATAGCATGGCGTGATGATGGTATTTGACACCGAAATCTATAGCCAATAGGCCAAATTAGAACCGGGACTACAGACTAAAGCAAAAAAAAAAAAAAAAAGTTTTTCTTACTGTGTTGTTTCCAGTTCCATCGTACAGCGCGTCAGGAACACGTCCCTGTTTCGCGTGTGAAAGTTTCTCTTTCAAAATGTTTGTTGCTAGTTCGCAAGCGGTTACCAGTTTATTGATCAATCACACATTTAATATCAGCACCTTTCTGGTCTCCTAGATTCCTTTAAAATCCCTGTACAGCAAATATTCCACACATATCTCCATCAGCATCTATCTACGCCCTACGAAAATATAAAAAGCTCTTCCCTCTTGATCTAAAAAATAAACTTGTACGAACACTTACACTTCTAACTGTTGATTACAGCGATGTTGTCCTGTAACGTATATCTCAGGGAAGCTAACGGAGCATGGAGCTAGTTATGAATGTCTGTGTTCGTTATATCTGGAATGTTCGACTCTTTGCCATCATATGCGCAGCTAATCCGGCTGATTGCAAACAACCCCAGAGATATCCCAACCCTCTTTCTTCTCTGCTGTCTTATCAATGAACAATACCCTCCTACCTCTCCTCGACAGTAACACTCTTGTTTCAACAACATGGCAGAAACACCCGTCCCAATCAGAGTAAAATCCTCTGTGTCCCACTCCACCGTTCAGCCATTTTATGGAAGTGTTTCTCAGTAGCAGGGAACCGTTTCTGGAATACCCTCCTGCGTCGTATTAGAGAACTAAGTAACATCACCAGCTTATACCTACTGAAGGAACAATAATGACTATCATTGACCTAGCCCGCCCGGTTGGCCGTGCGGTCTAACGCACGGCTTTCCGGGCGGGAAGGAGCGCCTGGTCCCCGGCACGAATCCGCCCGCCAGTCTGTGGATGGTTTTTAGGCGGTTTTCCATCTGCCTTGGCGAATGCGGGCTGGTTCCCCTTATTCCGCCTCAGTTAGACTATGTCGGCGATTGCCGCGCAAACAAGTTCTCCACGTACGCGTACACCACTCGAACATAGGGGTTACACTCGTCTGGTGTGAGACGTTCCCTGGAGGGGTCCACCGGGGGCCGAACCGCACGACAAACCTGGGTTCGGTGTGGGGCGGCGGAGGGGTGAAGTGGACTGCGGAAGTCGTCGTGGGGTTGTGGACCACTGCGGCTGCGGCGGGGACGGAGCCTCTCCGGTTAACATACAATATAACACAATCATTGACCTAGTACACAGTCTTTACCGCTGTACATCCTTCTTTCGAACCAGATCTTCCTCATTTTCCAGTACTCTTAGCTGGTGCAGCCTCGTTAAATTTACATCCCCAGAAACAGCTACATCCGAAAACATCCATGTTGTGCACCTGTAAATTCTTGTTATATCTGCCACAATCAGTATTGACATTATTGTCATTGTTATTACTATTATTATTTTTATTATTATTGGTGGCAGGAACAAAAGTAGCAAAAGTACTGATAGTATTAATTTTGTTAGTTCATAGTCAGTATTTTTTACTCACATTGTATCAATAGGCGCTCAAGTCATTTTAATACCATTTGCCGCATTACGTCTGGCATATCTTGGATAATTATGATGTAAAACGTTGCTGCGCGTGTGAAGTCTTGGTCCGATGTAAGAAAATGGCTGACGGCCCTCATGAGGTAGGGTTATATAAGTAAATAAAATAAATATTTCCTATCCCAAGGAATATCCACACATTGGGTAACCACATAGTAATGTAACACCATATATTATCAGCTTCTGCATTAAATCATGGTTATAGCTTCGCTGAAGAATTTACCAACAGCGGTAGAAACGATTACCATACAGCTCGTGTAAAACGATGTTATATGACATTGTCAAATCGCAAGACAGGTGCCCTGTTATGTTAAAATATGTGGAGAAAAATCCTAGGTCAATATCACTAAGAATTCTTTACTAATTACTAGTTTCAGCTCATTGACGAGCCATCTTCAGATCAATAATGTTTATTACTTAATTCAGTGCGAGCGCTTCAGCTCAACAGAATGTGACTATGTGTTATTCCTGGCGGCGGAAACACACTGAACTGAGTAATAATTTTTATTGCTCTGAAGGTATCTCGTCAGTGAGCTGAAACAAGAACTCAGTAAAGAAATTTCAGAAATCTTGACCCAGGTTTTCTATCCAGACATTTTAACATATAAACGTCTGCTGTCGGACTTACAATTGTGGTTGTAAACTTAATCCTCTACTCGACCCTAATATATCATCACAAAATTGTTCGTTGCTTCTTTTGACAACATTTGTTACTTGTTTAAAAATCGAGGATAATTTACGAGTATCTCGTCCGAGGCAGCATTCTCGTCTCTTACACTTACTTCACACTAGAGGTGCGTGAGAAAGACGCACCTTTCACGCATTCCCGACCGTCAACTAGAGACAACAACTCGGTAACCGCGCGACAGTAAAATGCACGGAGCCTTGTAAAAGACGGCGCCATCGGCGATAATTCAGCAGGGAAGCGCGGGCGTGTGGGAAACTTGTGCTCGCCAGCTCTGGCAGCCAATGCGGAATTTGGGTTACAGGCGTCGAGAGTGGGAAGAGGAAGAGACACTTCGGAGAGAGTGTGAGTTAAGGCCGTTCTCTGGTGAACACAGCGAGGGGAAGAGAGCAGAGAGGAGAAGGATTCGGAGAGAATAGCCAGCAAGTCACCTCGCTGCATAAATATAGTGAAATGATATGCAAATGGGTCCTATGTTTGTCAATGAGCGCGAAAGGATGGGAAGGACTGAGGTTAAATTGCCGGCTCTGCGGGTGCGATAAATCTCTGCGATGGCCCCTGACCCCGAGAGAATTCAGCGCTGTGCGGTTGGCAGCCATACATCAGCGGACAAGCCGCGGCCCACCGGCACGGCCGCCGGCCACTTCCTTCCGCTAACGCCCACCGGGGCGCATCTTCGCGTCAAGAGCAGACGGCGCTTCCGCTTATCTGCAAACAAAGTGAGTCGTTGCGGTGACGAGTGTACTCGTTGATTTTTAGCTGTGCTGTTGTTAAGCACTGTGCTCCCATTGTGTATCTGACTCAAAACGAAAGCACACACCTAGAGCGTAATTTACTTCAGTTATATTTCACATGATTATAGTACATACGTACATACAGCAAATGCTGCTGTAGTACTGTACATTGCTTAAGCGTTTTCGAGAAATAGTGGTTAAAGCTTTAAGGGGAGAGTGTATGTCTTATGCTGCCAGTTTTAAATTACCAAATTTCGTGACACATTATCCTGTAAAATTCTTGAGACATCAACTTCCAATTTTCCAGATTATAAATGTACTTTTGTAGAAATACTGAACCAGAATAATTGTAAAAATTTTACTGTCCGGTGTGTTACGATATGTTTCTCAAGCTCTTAATTCTTATGGCAGAATTTTGTAAATAAATGTGCTAAAAAACTAGACACCATATGATTTTTAATTAATCTACTTCCATTGGTGTTGAATCTTATTCTCGGCATTCTGTGAAAATTTCATGCCTCTACCTTTTTTACTTTTTGAAATAACGGCTCATTTACAGGAAAAATGTAGTTCCAAGATATTGGGATTAAAAGTCTTTTAATCACAACCTTTCATGAAGATATACAGTTCAGACTCTTTCATTCACTAGAATTGTCCTGGCCCATTATTTGTGTCTTTTTTAGTGTCACCATCGTCCAGTGCTTGCCTGCTATCTTTTGTCATTTGCCTGCACAGCAAACTCTGCTTGGCCTACACAAAGCACATTGAGTTCTCTCAGACCTCCAGCTGTGTTTTACCATAACCTCTCCCCCAACCCCTCCAGACCCTTCAGTCTTTTAAAATTCCAAACGTTAAAATTTATTGCAACATCAGACACTGCTAATTTCATATTCATTTCACCAGCAAAAACATATTTAGGTACTGGGCACCATACAACATTACTGAAGGATTCGTTCACGTTCTAGGACTTCCCTTGGAAAAATTTCTATTGTAGCTCTGAATTTTCCAAAACTACGAATATAGGCTTGATTGTCACTATTGCTGCTGAAGGTTACCAACAAACGTAGCTTGCCTATACTTACAGCAAGTACTACAGGACGTGGTCACTTCAGACCCATTATTTTGGTTATTTATATTTCCTTCACTGTTTACAGATGTGTTTTCTACAACTTCAGACACAAATTCGGACCTTACATATTTGTTACTTGCAAATTTGTGTTTCTCAAACATAATTTTACGCTTAGTCATTTAATATATGTATCAAGAACAATATTTACAAGTGCACTACAAAATTGTTGACTAGCAACTACTTTCATACCAAGTATCGCCAGAAACTAAGGAATGATTTGTAATTTCTAATGCCAGCTTTGAGAGGTAACAGTGGCATCAGACAAGCCTTTCAGACTGAAAGGTTCGCACTGTATGATTGTTCAAGTCTGACAACGTATACGAGGTGCCGAAAATTGTGTGTGGCATGTCAAATTTAAAAATATTATTAAGATCTTAAAGTTGTCGGTTTTCAGTGTATGATATACCAAAATGTTCAGCAGAGTCTGAATTACGTAACAGGATAAAAAACAGAAAACGGAAAATTTCGCCTCATTTGAACATACAATCTCCCTTTGAGATCTCCTTGAACACTGTACGAGACCGGTAGCTGTTGAACAGCGCGTCAGAGCGACCGGCCTAAGTGGCTCATGGAAGTCCGCCCTTAATGGTTTCTAGTCTCCACATTTTCCACTAACCACCTGCATTAGTAGAACGAATTAACTTTCTTTAGAAAGGAATAATAATAATAACGATGATGACCTAGTAGCATATTCGTGATGATATACAATAGGTGTACAAAAAGTAATAATGATGGAATGATCATGTATTTTTCGATAAATTCATGTTCGTGTTGATATGCTACCGTACCCGAAAGTTTTTGGGGTTTTATTCATCACAAGCTCTTCAGAGTAGATGTGGTGAAGTAACGCAGTTTTCAATTTTTCTGATATTGTTTTCAATGAGGGTTAGATTATCCAACGATTTCAAGGTCGCGTTGTTACTTGTAATCGATCCAAATTCCAGCTCTGTCTGATTATTAATTACAGAGAAATCTAGCTAAAACTAAAGTTGCGGGGTCTTTGCCCCATTTGAGTTAAACGTGGATAAAACTGGGTGAGTGTAAAATAAAAACACTTGAAACAACCCTTTGTAACAATTTTATATTGTAGCCAACACAACACAATACCGAACTGAAATGTCTTGCAAGTTTGAACATCACGTTTAAAAATATTTTACAAAGATAGTACGAGTACTTCCTTCTTCACAAACGTAATGTTAGTAGGGTCACATTTAAGGGTTCTATTACTGAGGCTAAGCTACTTATTTTCCAAGTAAATAGTGTACTGTTTTGGATGCTCTGATTCCTCCTCAAAGTCCCACTCTCTTCTTATTTTTCAGACACATCCTCGCCAAATAGTAAGTTCATGTCTGCTAGTATATATGAGCTATTTACATGATGTCAGGAGTTTGAACCTGAATGAAGAATAATAAATTGGCCGTTTTATCTTTTTTTTTTCTTTTTGGCATTGGTGTAATGAAATATAGCTTACGCCGTTTTGTTTTTATAGTACGCTTACTTTTTATTTGACACGCCTTTCATTTTCAGTAGCAAAATTATCTTTCAACACGCATTCTTCTCCCATTCGTTCTTCATTAGGTGTCGACGTTAAAAGCACATATTTCAAAGTTTATCCAGACAGTATCGTCTAAATTTAAGATACTTGAATTATATCTTCAGCTGAGGTACCCTTACGCCATGTGGGATGAATGTCACCTATACGACGGTTGCCATAGTAGAATTGTCACGTTGTTGGAGTCACGAGGATACACCCCAGAACACCTGCGGAGATTTGCCCCATTTCACCATTTTCTGACAAATGCGATATTGTTTGATTTTGAGGACCAAATGCAACAATTATTTTCACGCAAAAGTGAAGCATACGTAAATGCAGTAGTTTCTACGATAAATTAATTGAGTCTTCCTTTCAAACCCTAAAACATCGGAATAGTTACTTGTAAGCACCGTAAAACAGACTTACCTCATTTTCTCACCTATAGAGCGACCTGACGGGACGAACTTTCATGGAATAATAAGTTATCATAATGAAACCTGCCATCTGGTGGTCAACTCGCGAATCGATGTCATTCAATTCAAAAATTCCGTGCGGGTTTTTCCCCACGTGTACACTACCACCAAGCAGATTTTATAAATGCGACTTTCTGACAAGCACATTTAATATTTATAAATTATAGCGGAAAATAAATCTCATTAAAATTTTGAAATAATGACTTTCAGAAATAATTTCTTGACGCAAATCGTTAGTATTTCAACACAGGTACAACTACGAAATCTGTCAACTGATCCAGTACGACGGAGTTAAGAGTAATCCAATGTACACGAGATGTCATTTCTCTCTTGCCTTGAAACAGTGCAGAGGCATTGTGGTATCATTTCGGAAAACAATTTACCTGGAGATTAAAATAAGCAACTTAATAAATGTTCATTTATTCGTGGTTCATTATTATACCTCATTAGAAATATAGCACTACGATTATCACTATTACAATCATTCTTATGATTCGTTGCTACGGGAACGCAGCCGAGTGACGTCATCAAGAAGCGCCTATATTTCGACAGGAACACACCCTACCACTTTGAGGGCAAAACTGCAGCAAATGCAAGGGAATTTAAGACCACACACACTGTAAACAATAGCGCCATCACAAACTAAAGAAGACCGACGTCAGAAATTACCGATAGTATAAAAAAAAACCATCATCTCTGTTTACGAGGAACTTGCTAATTTAATTTCAACAGCTTCCTTAAGAATACTACCGCAACAACTGGACGTGCATGCCGGAATCTCCGTGTTGTTATATTCCATATGATGACCAGTGTCAAGAAAATGTTCTGCAATGGCGGATTTGCTCGTCTGTTATAAGTGTAAGTGGCACTTATGCTCAGTACATCGGTCCTCCACGGTCCTGATAGTCTGACCAACATATGACACGCCACAATTGCAGGGAATACGGTAGACACGCGCATCACGCAAATAAAGTTCATCGTTTACGGAAACTAAAAGGACCCTGATCTTAGACAGTGGTCGAAAAACACACTTCATATCATACTTCCAGGCAATACGACCCATCCTGTTCGAAATGATTCCTGCGTAAGGCAAAGAAGCCGTCGACTTTGGCGCCACCTCGGTATTATTATCACTCACCAAGGTGCACATTTGGTCGATGGTACAACGCACATCTATTCTGTCTTTCTCTATAACAGTTCTGGCAAAAGATGACTTCCAGAAGGGTTAACTCAGCTGATAAACTCTCAGGGCCCAAAATGACACTGGCACTATGAACCAAGTACGAAGTACCTTTCACGTTGAGGCGGACGGCGACAACTCTCAGCCTGCAAGTACAAATCACTGAAAGTAGACTTCCTATAAACAGCATGACCCAACGTACGCCCACGTTTCTCCTGACGAGTAGATCAAGGAAGGGAAGACAGTCATCCTTTTCTATCTCCGCTGTAAGGGGAATATTCGAGTGAACTGAATTTAGGTGTTCTAAAAACTGGTTCAAATACTCCCTGCCATGAGGTCAAGCAGCAAAAGTATCGTCTACATACCTGAAAAAACATTCAGGTTTCAAATCCGCCGACTGCAAGATACATTCCTCGAAATTTTCCGTAAAGAAATTAGCAAACACAGGTGACACCAGGCTTCCCGTGGCAACTCCATCTCTTTGCTCGTAGTACTGGTCACTGATTAAAGAGTAAGTGGAAGTGAACACATGTCGAAATACGTTCCTTAAATCAGCACCAAACCTCCACTTAGCCGCGGGGTAGCCACTCGGTCAAGAACTCCTCGCTACGTTTCGGGCGGTTCCCCCCGTCGGAGGTTAAAGTCCTTCCTCGGGCATGGGCGTGTGTGTTGTCCATAGCGTAAGTTAGTTTAAGTTAGATTAAGTAATGCGTAAGCCTAGGGACCGATGACCTCAGCAGTTTGGTCCCACAGGAGCTTACCACCACACACCACACATCAATCAACCGTAACGAATCAGACAGAGGAACACGAGTAAAGAGAGAGACCACATCAAAACCCACTAGAATATCAGATCCATTCAAACGCATTCCCTCTAATTGACCTACGAAATCCACCGAGTTCTTAATGTGGTGCTCACACCGACATACCGACATACTATAGGGCTCAACAGGGCAGCAAGGTGTTTTGATGCACGATTTGTCAGAGCAAGCTACTAACGATCGGACGAAGAGGAACCCCTTTTTGTTGATATTAGGGAGGCCATATAACCTTGGGGCACAGCACAGTAAGAACTGAGACTCCTGATGGTCTTCTGCGATAAGGGACTATTGTTCAGGAGGCTGTTAGTCTTTCTCTCAGCAGTTTATGTGGGACCAACACCGATCGTGCGATACGTTGATTCGGACAGTAGGCATTGAATCTTTTGAACGTAATTCTTATCCCGCTTGCCCAAAACAACGGTAGCATTGTCCTTGCCCTCAGGTAAAATAACAATAACTATGAGTGATATAAAGCAGCCCTCTCAACCGCTGTGGCATTACTCTTCGATGGACGTTTTGGGTGGACGTGCCGCAGGCAACATATGACATGCCTCCCTCATAACATCCTCTGCAGCATCCAGGGGTAGTTTAAAAGAGCCTTTCCAATGGAACTAATAAAATAAACCACTGAAAAACGCTTGGGAGTCAGTGTAACAGTTATACCTTTCCATGCACAGATAAAACAGCGTCTTCTGCGTGACATTTATCACAGAAGGGGGAAAAATGGTATTAGACTTCGAGCCACGGAAACGCTCAAACTTCGCCAAATGCCGAGTGGTAACAAAATAAAACTCCCATTCAGATATCGACCAGGAAGCACCGTCCAGCCAATCCCAAGAAAAAGCCGAAATTTAGAGACAGTCAGTTGTGGCATGTCATGTATTGATCAGACTATCAGGACTTGGAGGACCGGTGCACTGAGCATAAGCAGCACACTTGCTTACAACAGCCGAGGAAATCTCTCACTGCATAACATAGAAACATAAAAACCTGCTGCTTTTCGATATCAGAGATATAGCCGATTGCATGACTTGGGTAAGAGGTTAGAACAGTCAAGGTCACTACACCTTTTGTGCAACCCAGCGACACGTCTTGTTCTTTAGTCGAACTCGAGGTTCACTGTTTCATTCAGCAGAATGCACATATTATCCCAAAATTGGTGTCAATAAACCATACGACTTTAGCCTCACAAGTCAAACGAAACAACTGTTTCGCTTTGAAGTTCGCAAGCAGACGGATGCTGGACAGCTTGGAAACACGAAGGCAGGTATACTCGTCAAGGGTCCGGTCGATGGCGTCTACTCGTACTCACAACAAGGGAAACCGCCGTGTTGTACATCAAGTGCATAATCAGCCCTCCACATCAGCGCCTGTCGTCCCGAACGGGTACTGTACTCCATGCAACAATCTTTGTCGTAAGTCATAAGTCGACTCATACTGCCAAGTTATTTGTGAATTTGAGTCTATTTAGTAATCACTGCAGTAACATCACATACTTCTCAACAGGTGAAGCTTCATTTCGATTTTTCGTGACCTTCTGGGTCCTTCCTCTTGTAGCGGTTATTCGGTGCTGTAGACGGTGGCGTGAATACAAATGAAGGTAAATTTGAAGAGCAGTAGCAAAATAACAATTTATGATGACGATTTCTCTGAATCCCTGGAAGTAGTGGGGCTTATCATCAACCTACTTGTTGGGTGCTGACCAGTCCGTGGCTGGCACCGAAATAATTCTCTTCCAGCAGAGATTCAGCTGGTGGTTAGTTAACATAATATGCAGGACAACAGAGGGATGCTACAGATAAGAAAAAATGCATTTGTTCTGGGAATGCATGGTGTATTGTTCCTTCGATAACACATAATGAATTGACGAAGTAGTATTACCCACGAGTATAAACGTAATTTATGAAAGTCAGGTCCTATTGCTCTTGCTGCAGGACATAATAATAAAATATAAACCATTCAATCGTATGAAACGCAAATTGTTAAAACTGCCCGGCTCTTGACCCTCGAGAGAGTCCGAGTAGAGAAAACACGGAGAACTTCAAACAAGTCCGGTATCATATTATGCAGCACCCAGTATAGTGCTTACAGAAGGATTAGCAGCGTAACTACGAACAGTACTGAAAGTGAACTCTGAGATTAATTTGACTGTCTGCAATCTCGAGAGCGGAACAGTTCACGGTGGCAAAAGGTGGATAAAAGCACGCGCATCGACTCAAAGATGGCGGCTGGTCTCGAACTCACGACTGTCGTAACTCCTCACCTCCATTCAACTCGATAAACTACTCACAACTGGATGGGTGATAAAGGCGTCTCTAAGGAGCCCTCGACGCAGTAAGCTTCCGCCAACAAGAGGGGGGCCATAGAGACAACCTAACCAGCGCTCCGGACAGTGGTCAGAAACCACAGTACAGGGGTTGGGACTGGTGAAGAGGCGGAAACTTCTGCAAAAACGACGGGCACTCTCGTGTCGTTCAGCGGCATGTACCCGAGGCCTGAATTTGGAACTAACGGATGGCTAGCCTGTGTCAGTATTTGCGATGTTGCGAAATTGTAGAATTAATCAAATGAGAATCGAAAAAATACGTTCGTCCTCAGAGCCCATAGCCAAATGGTTGCTTAAGCAAACGGTGACCTCAGATCGTTGGAGAAAATTACTCTGATAGGAAATAATTAGGGATTAATGATGACGACATTTGAAATAACAATTTAATCAAATCAAGATGCATACCAAACAAAAGGTAATTTTCTGAATAACCCGATTCTGATGTTAAGAGTATTGATTTATATTAATTTAATTTACTTACTGCAGTTTCCCTTACTCACTGAGCTGAAGTGTGCTGCAGCAGGGACTGGTGGCAGCCCTTGTGGCCAGTCCACGGAGAGTATCCACTCTACGACGTTTTTGTCATGCAAACATTGTTTAATAATCATGAAAGATGGTTGTATATTTGGAACAGACCTGGAGACACCGCAAGGTTTCAAGTTGATTGTAGAATGGTGAGACAGAGATTTTGGAAGCAAATTTTATATTGTAAGACATTTTCAGGGGAAGACGTGGACTCTGACCACGGTTTATTGATTTTGAACTGTAGATTCAAATAGTACGAATGGCAAAATGATAGAAAACTAAGAAGACAGGACCTGTAAAAGTTGAAAGAACCAGAGGTTTTTGTGGGGTTTCAGAGGGAGCTTTAGGCAACAATTAACTAGAACAAGAGAAAGTAATACGGTAGGAAACGAACGGGGGACATGAAACAGGGAGGGCAGCAGAGGATCACATAAGTAGAAAGACAAGGCCTGACCGAGCGAGGTGGCGCTGTGCTTTTCACACTGGACTCGCATCAGGGACGAAGACGGTTCAATCCCGCGTCCTGCCATCCTGATTTAGGTTCTCCGTGATTTCCGTAAATCGCTCCAGGCAAATTCCGGGATGGTTCCTTTGAAAGGGCACGGCCGACTTCCTCCCCCGTCCTTCCTTAATCCGATGAGACCGATGACTTCGCTGTTTGGTCTCTTTCCTCAAACAATCCAATCCAACCCAAGAGAAGGCCTGGTAGAAATCCTTGGATAACATAGCAGATGTTAAATGTAATTGACAAAAGAAGAAGGTATAAAAATGTAGCAAATAAAGCAGACAAAAAGAATACAAACGTAAAGAAAAAGAGATAGACAAGAAGTGCAAAGTGGCTAAGCAGGAATAGCTGGAGAACAAATGTAAGAATTTAGAAGCATATTTCACTAGAGCAGGGGTTCCCAACAAAATTTTCTCGAGGGCCCCCTCATCGAGCATGATTGATACCATGTCATATCACAGTATCGAGTACCTAAAAAAGCCAAATTAAGAATCTTTTTATGCGTTTTCTAGTTTTGGTACTTACAAAAACATTGACATATTCATAATTGAAGAAATATTGAGCGGCGAAAACAAAAAAATCTGTTATCATACGAAATATATTTAATATATTTTTTATTCTAATAGCATCTTGCGGACCCCTCTAGCATAGCTCGCGGACCCCTGGGGGTCCGCTGACCAACTGTTAGCAACCACTGCACTAGAGGAAAGATAGGTATGTCCTACAAGAAAATAAAAAAAAAACGGCTTTGGAGAACAGAGAAGCAGCTGTATAAGTATCAAGAGCTCAGATTGAAAACCAGTCTTAAGCGGAGAAAGGAAAGCTGAAAGGTCGGAAGACTGTATAGAGGACCTATACAAGGGAGAGGAACTTGGAGGCAATATTATAGAAGTGGAAGAAGACGTAGATAAATAGAAAATGGGAGGTATGATACTGTGAAACGAATTTGACATAGCTCTCAAAGACCTCAGACGAAACGAGGCCCCAGAAGAAACTGCTGATAGCCTAGGGAGAGCTAGCCATGAAAAAACTCTTCCATTTGATGTGCCACACATATCATACAGGCGAAATAACCTCAGACTTCAAAACAATTCCAAAGAAAGTAGCTGCTCACAGGTGTGACAATTGCCGAGCTATCAGTTTAATAAGACATGGTTGCGAAATACTGACACGAATTCTTTACAGAAGAATAACAAGTTAGTAGAAGCCGACCTCAGCGACGATCAGTTTGGATTCCGGAGAGATGTAGGAACACGCGAGGTAATTCCGCCCCTACGACTTCTTTTAGAAGATAGGTCTAGAAAAGGCAAACCTGTGATTATACTGTAGCATTTGTAAACTTAGAGATAGAATGTTGACTGGAATACTCTCTTTGAAATTCTGAACGTATCAGGGGAAAAAAAAGGGCGCAAAAGGCTATTTACAACGCAAGGGAAGCAGAGATTGAAAAGGGAGTGAGGCAGGGTTGTACCGTATACCCGATGTTGTTCAATATGTATATTGAACAAGCGGTAAAAGAAAGCAGACAAAAATTTGGAGTATGAATTAACGTTCAGGGAGAAGAAATAAATACTTTGAAGTTTGCCGATCACATTGTAATTCTTTCACAGACGGCGAAGAAATAAAAAGAGCAGTTGAACGAAATGGCCAGTGCCTTGACAGGATATAAGAAGAACATCAACAAAAGCAAAACAAGAACAATGATATGTTACCGAATTAAGCCAGGTCACACTGAGGAAATTAGATGAGGAAACGAGATGCTTAACTCACTATTCTATTTGGGTAGCGAAATAACTGATGACGGCCGAAGTAGAGAGGATATAGAATGTAGACTGACAATAAAAAGAAGTTCCTGACGTAACTTGACTAGAAGAAGGGGTCGGTTAACAGTACACATTCTGAAACATCAAGGGCTCACCAATTTAGTACTGAAGGCAAGTGGGGGGAGGGGGGGTTAAAATAGTAGAGGGAGACCAAGAGATGAATACGGTAAGTAGATTCAAAAGGATGTATTTTCCGGTACTTATTCGGAGACGAAGAAACTTATACCGGATAGAGCAGTGAAGTGTGACATCAACTAATTTAAAAAATGACAGAGAGCATCACCGTAGGTAAGGATGAAAACGATGTATAGTATTTTCCAGGAAAATCTTACTTAATTGAAAGTCACACTTTGCTATGCGGTGCATTCATTACAGTTCTACATTCGAGTAAACTACTAATAAACAGGCTCTGCCAAACTAACACATTTCACCATGACTGTGCACCACCTTGAGTGGAGAAGAACCTGCATGTTGAATACACTCTGACTGCACACTTAAAATAGTCAACTGCTGCAGTTCCCTGAGACAGAAATGAGTTCACTTTCTTGCGGTATCGTTTCGGATAATTCGGAGAAATATCTTTATTTGGTTTCTCACTCTGTGAGTAATTTATTTTCGGGGAAACAGGTCTTAATGTTTGTGAGACGAACCGTACCTTATCCTAGCCAAAATAATGTTTTTCCATTGTGCTATGTCATATTTCAGGCATATGACCCCACACCTTTACAGTAAAAACTTTTGTGATAATGCCACAAGTAAATCCTGAAATTAGAATTTCATGCAAATCAAGTGACAGTTCATCGTTCGTTTACTCCCTTGCAGGAGGCGGAAAACGTAAATACAGTATCCGTTGTACAATACAGATATCCGAAGAAGTACATCCAACTAGTTCAGTAGCTATAAGGCATGTCACTATTGGCTTGCCTGAGCAGTCTTCAGTTAGGCTCACGAACGTTTCCCGCATTATCGACTCGTAAGCACCTCTCGCGGTCTGCCGTTGTCCCAGAAAGGAAAGCTATGCGATTGCCCTTTAAAGGAACTCGCGAGAATCATGAAAGATTTTGATTAGATATAAAATGAGAATTGAACTGAACTGTGAGGGGAAGGGCAAAAACGGAGTGGAGGAGGCAAGCAAAGAAGGAACGACTGACACTGATACCATAAAATACGCCCGATCTTCCTGGAATTCTGATTTAGCTCTGACTTGTAGATAGGTTGGTACCCTTTCAGTGTTTCAGATTGTATCTTGCAAGGATTCAGAGTTATCGCGGCGACACATCACTCTGTGCAGCTTTCAGAGATACGAGTAAAGTTGTATGTAATGACCTCTGCGTCGCTGGAGCGAAATCAGCCGCCTCCTAAAGAAGAACTCATGTGCCTTCTCACTTGTCTGCAGAGCGCATTCTCCTGTTTTCACTTGGGGCTCACGCTTTCTAGCAGCGGCTCGCCCGTAAATCCCCATCATCTCGCAACGTCTGATTTTGCATCTCCGCTGCTTTATAAGGGATTGTACGCCCGTCTTCACCTCCAGAGCCGTCGAGATGAGGCACTTACTGATAATCCCTGGCGCTTTCGTCTTCGCCGTTTCCCATGTGACGTATTTCTCGCAAGAGGCTATTAGCTGTAGTCAACAGGTGGAGACAATCTTCAGACATTCGCAAAGCAACCACCATAGGCCGCGTGCATTTCCAAGCGCACGTATACTCTCCAAGTTGCAGTGCTATCACAAATCTCTACAAATGTCATGCGATGTCTGACGAATATCTGATTTTTCTTGTTTTGTGTCGTCATTGTTGTGCCATCCAGGTCCTTGAAGACCAACAAGACAATCAATTTACACCTAACCATAGCAAAAGTACTCCGCGAAAAGTTTCTTGAAATGTAACCCATTAACAAAGATTTTCCCCTTTTGCTTAAAAAACCTTTTGTTCATAAATTTACAAAGGCAACAAAAACATCCAGATGTTTCATTTATCATCAAAGAGACATTATTGTTGACATGAGATCATTTAGTTCTTGTAGAGCACAGCACGTGGTCTTCCTAGATGTCGCATCCAATATTCACTTTTCCATTGACCGTTATTTAGATGAACTGCCAAAGTTGTTGTTTCTTCGATTTTACGCAGAAACGCTTATTTTCGTTTCCTGCGTCTACATCTGCATCAACACATACTCTCCGCCAAGTGACCCTGCGGTGTTCGGCCGAGGGTACTTCTGGCACTATCATTTCCAAGTTTTACTGTTAGAGTCGCGAATGCCGCGTGGGAAGAACGGCTGCCCAAAAGCTTCCGAAAGAGTTACTATATCCTGATTTTCTCTTCGTCACTTTCGCGAGACGTATATGGGAGAAAGGAATATGTTTCTCGATCTGCTGGAACATACGCTCTCAGAATTTCAACAGTAAACTACTTGGAGCTGCACGACGGCTCTCTTGTAGCGCCTGTCACTAGTGTTTGTAGAACATCTCCACAATACCTCTGCGCTTAATAAACAATCTAGTGACTAAATGTGTCGCTATTCTTTTGATACTTTTTCCTTTTTTTTACTAATCCAACCTGGTAAGGGATCCAAACTATAGCAGAGGAAGAATCGGTTGTCCGACTGTTCGCATTTCGTTCCTTCATCGGACGAATTATATTTGTTTGAGAGTCTTCCAATCAACCTCAGCCTAGCATACGCTTTACCTACAGTTTCCTTCATGTGATTATCCTGAATTAGCCTTGTCCGTTAGTCCGGTACAGATTTTGCAATTGATTTGAAACTTACTTCCTGATGAACGAGAGACTTTTAATTTTCAACATAGTTCAGAACTGGTGACAATGCAATATTAACTCGCTTTCTTGTCTGTTGTGTGATAGAGGATACTTTGTGGACTGCTGCTATTCCCTCTTTTCCTATTCCATTAGCAAATGTTTCGTGGTGAGAACAGTTGCTGGTAAGTCCCTGTAATACGCACAAGACTCAAAAGCAGAACTTAATCTCTTACATACAAAACTTTTTAATACAACACTTTTTAAAAAAGACAAAAATATTAAATAATTTCTCCTAGCCTCACACAAATTCCTAACCCTATACAAAGTCCCGAAAATTTGTGCTTGTAAATATTTAACAGCTGTGAAAATACTTTTAGAATTTAGAACGAAAAACGTAGGGCACATGCAATACTTACGAGGGTTGGAACTTAAATAGTGGTAACTATTTATTCACAACCGATACAAAAGAGTTACATGCACCTGTTACTGTCCTTCAAAGTAGTCACCTGCGTTGTGTAGAACCCGTTGTCAGCGATGTGGAAGGCGTAGTATACCGTTAGCAGAGACTGTTCTGTAGATGGTACGAATGCGGTGGTCTACTGACTGTCGAATCTCTGGAACAGATCCGAAGCGAATGCCACGAAGTGGTTCTTTCATCTTCGCAAAATCGAAGTGACAAGGACCTAAGTCGGTTGAGTATGGTGGATGGTACAGCACTTCCCAGTCCCATCGACCGAACAGAGCAGCCACAGCTTGCGCTGTAAGCTACCGTGCATTGTCATGCAAAATGATGGGTGGGTTGCGCAAAAAGTGTCGCCGCTTCTTTCACAAAGTTGGTCGCAGGTGATACTCCAAACAGGAATAGTAGTACGACTTCAGTCCTTGTGACTTTGATTTGATTCTGCAGATGAAGGAATCACTTAGTGGGATTCACTTCAGAACTGCTCGAGTGATTCGACAGGCAGTAGACGGCTCCATTCGCACCGTCAACAGAACAGGCTCTGCTAACGGTATACCACGCCTCCCACATCGCTGACAACTAGTTCTACACAACGCTAGTGACTACTTTGAAGGACAGGAACAGGTGCAAACATGTAACCCTTTTGTATCGCTTTTGAATAAATAGTTGCCACTATTTAAGTTCCAACCCTCGTAATTACTGCATGAATAGTTCACCTCCTAAGAATTATCTGTTGCAAATGCTTCTTCTTTTTCGTTTTAAATCCTGCGAATATTTTCACAGCTATTAAAAATTCACAAGACAAAAATTTGCAGGACTATCTTCAGGGTATCTGGGACCTGTATGATGCTCGGATAAGTTATACTTTTTAGCCCGTTTTAAAAACGTATCCATTAAAAAGATTTTTATTTAAATAATTGTTTTCGGTTGTTACGTTCTGAAGGATTTATATTCAACAGTGTAATTAACAGTGATGGATCTCTTCGTCTATTTATTGGAAATAATTTATGTTTAAATTTTCTCGGGAAATATTGTGACACTTTGCTGTCAATTTAAGTGATGGAAAAAAGGAAGATTAGTTTGACAACCAACCATCGAGTCATTAGGGACACATCACAAGCTCAGGCTAGAGAAGGAATTAGATCGTATCTCTGGCAAAGGAAACGTCCCGGCATTTAAGTGATTTAGACGAACCTTAGTACTCCCTCATATGTATGCAGTGTCTTAGCCACAGCACCACGTCGCTTAGTTACTAATTTGAGACAGCTGACAAAATAAATCTGTAGCTTCTTCGTGTATCTGGAAACTGTAAATGAATAGTACTAGTATTCCAACGCGCGGTCTGAGGCGTCTTGTCACGGTCCGTGCGGCTCTTCCCGTCTGAGGTTCGAGTCCTCCCTCGGGCATGCGTGTGTGTTCTGCCCTTAGCGTAAGTTAATTTAAGTTAGATTAGGTAGTGCGTAAGCTTAGGGACCGATGACCTCAGCAGTTTATTCCCATAACACCTTACCACAAATTTCCAAATTTTCAAAATTAATCTGCTTTGCAGAAGAGCCCACAGGTCAAGGTTCCGACATGTAGGCTGCCCGGCACGCCAGATGTATTGTTTTGGAGTGGTAACAGACTGCAGAACTGAACTGTATTGAGGGGGCTACATGTGCTGATGAGAAGGGTTGGGGATAGGCTGAGATGGATAGACGATGCGATGTACAGAGCAAGGAAGGGAAGGAAATGTTCAGAAAGAGGGAAGGAGGGTGAGATGCATGAGGCAAGTGGAAGCTGTAGAGCTGCAGTGGGCAGCTGGGAAAGAATGAGAGGGAGGTGGAATTGAACAGAGCAGGAGGAGGGTATTGTCAGAGGAAGGGGTTAGAAGATACTGTCAGGGGGGGGGGGGGGTGTAAGAAATTTACAAACAGGGGGAGAGGTGATGAAAAAGGGAGAGTGGGGAGGAGGAAATAGGTAGGGGGGTGGCAGACAGAGGTAGGAAGAGGTGGATGCCAGAGATGTGTTCAGGATATGTGTAGAATTCATATGCAGGCAAAGCAGTGGGGTAAAGGCTAGAAGTAGTAATTACGATACTACGTATTTAAGGGGGATAGGACGTCAAACGGGCCGACTTGGAGCAGGAGAGGCATCACAGGACATTTTAATTTCCACTGTCTATACTTTTACAAATAAATTCATAAACTTTGTCAGCATGACCAGGAAAGATTCGGAATAAACACTCACAGCAGTGGAAGTTCGAAAACACAACAAAATAAATTTTTTTACATGTGAAATTTCATCATTTTTTTCACTTACTAATGGCAGCATTTGTTGCTATAGGTACACTTTTCTTCATACGTAAGAGAAATGGTGCGATGAATTTTGCACAGCATACAAACCATACTCAAAGGTGTATGAAACTCTAGAATTTTACAAATCTATTAAAAACTGTGGTAAAAATTGAGGCAATTAACCAGAAAATTTGTGTTTTTTCAAAATATGAAGTTTAAAATATAACACCTCTTTCGTTTTTTCATAAATTAAATAAATTCTAGAGTTTCATACACCTGTAAGTATGGTTTGTATGCTGTGCAAAATTCATCGAACCATCTCTCTTACTTATGAAGAAAAGTGTACCTATAATAATAAATGATGCCATCAGTAAGTGAAAAAAATTACGAAATTTTACATGTAAAAAAATTACTTTGTTATGTTTTCGAACTTTCACTGCTATGAGTGTGAATTCTTAATCCTTCCTGGTCATGCTGACAAAGTTGTATGAATTTATTTGTGAAAGTATAAAGAGTGGAAATTAAAATGTCCTGTGGTGCCTCTCCCGCTCCAAGTCGGCCCGTTTGACGTCCTACCCCCCTTAACGTTAATCAAAAAGTGGGCTGCGACAATACTAATCATAAATGTAGGTTTGTTAATTCCGGAGTGGGAAGCTAAAGACGAGCTTGGCGTGTTTGTTATAGGTGTGGAGCGGTGGGGGGGGGGGGGGGGGGGAGGGGGGGCGATGGGGAGCAACTGTGCTAGAGCAGTACAACGCACTTCTCGCTCCGCTGATTCCACAAGTTACGGAATCGGCACGCTCAAGCGCTATACAATAACAGCATTATAACCACGTAACGCATCCGGCCTTATGCCTTTCCAAACTCCGTCTGTGGCTGATTCCATTTAGTAGCAAGCAGTTTCTGCTCAGTGTGAAAGCGACTATGTTGCTTGTAAACAAAGCGGAATTGTGGACTCATTCAGGGTCCAATCTCGCTATGGCAGCTCGGACACCGAATGAGAACGACGGGCTGTCTCGTAAGGTGGCTGAGTTAGGACGTCGTCCCCGTCGGAGGCTGTGCTCCGGATGGAGTGGTCCCAAATATCAGGGACTGCCTGAGGCCCGTCCCACATCTGGGCGAGGACGCGTTGCTGCGCAACGACGGCCGTTCAATAAATCACGATCACAACGGCGGGGCCGCGCTGGTGGCACTGACGAAACCGCGGTGCCCCGTCAGCGCGGCGCGGCGCGACGCGGCCCGCGGCCTTCGCCCGTCGCCCGCCTTGCAACACGCCGTGCCACGCCGCGCCGCCGTATTTAGCCCGATAACGCGTGTACGACTTATCTTAGAAGCTAGATTAAGAAAAGGCAAACCGACGTTTATAGCATTTGTAGACTTAGAGAAAGCTTTTGACAATGTTGACTGGAATACTCTCTTTTCAAATTCTGAAGGTGGCAGGGGTAAAGTACAGGGAGCGAAAGGCTATTTACAATTTCTGCAGAAACCAGATGGCACTTGTATGAATCGAGGGGCACGAAAGGGAAACACTGGTTGGGAAGGGAGTGAGACAGGGTTGTAGCCTCTCCCCAATTTTGTTCAATTTGTATATTGAGCAAGCACTAAGGAAACAAAAGAAAAGTTCGGAGTAGGTATAAAATCCATGGAGAAGAAATAAAAACTCTGAGGTTCGCCGATGACATTGTAATTCTGTCAGAGACAGCAAAGGACTTGGAAGAACAGTTGAACGGAATGGACAGTGTCTTGAACGGAGGGTATAAGATGAACATCAACAGAAGCAAAACGAGGATAATGGAATGTAGTCGAATTAAGTCGGGTGATACTGAGGGAATTAGATTAGAAAATGAGACCCTTAAAGTAGTAAACGTGTTTTGCTATTTTGGGAGCAAAATAACTGATGATGGTCGAAGTAGGGAGGATATAAAATGTAGACTGGCAATGGCAAGGAAAACGTTTCTGAAGAAGAGAAATTTGTTAACAACGGGTATAGATTTAAGTGTCAGGAAGTCTTTTCTGAAAGTATTTGTGAAACATGGACGATAAATAGTTTGGACAAGAAGAGAATAGAAGCTTTCGAAATTTGGTGCTACAGAAGAATGCTGAAGATTAATTGGGTAGATCACATAACTAATGAGGAGGCATTGAATAGAATTGGGGAGAAGAGGAGTTTGTGACACAACTTGACTAGAAGAAGGGATCGGTTGGTAGGACATGTTCTGAGGCATCAATGGTTCAAATGGCTCTGAGCACTATGGAACTTAACATCTGTGGTCATCAGTCCCCTAGAACTTAGAACTACTTAAACCTAACTAACCTAAGGACATCACACACATCCATTCCCAAGGCAGGATTCGAACCCGCGACCGTAGCGGTCACGCGGTTCCTGACTGTAGCGCCTAGAACCGCTCGGCCACCCCGGCCGGCGACCTCATGGAGTTGGCCTCACCCTGTTGCACGGATACACGCATTTCACCACGACAATAGCATGTAAACAAAATTTATTCTCAGACAGCATTTAAGACAGTGATGTCAGTTGGCTTAGTGAGACATCTCTTTTTTGTACAGGGAGCATTGTGAACATAGTTTTTCAGTCACAACGTTATTGTTATGATTTGGTTGTGCTGTGAAAGTTTTCGATCTTTTATTAGTGGTAAGTAGAGATATCAGATTGTGAAATAAAGAAAACCAATCGTTTGTTAGAGAACATACAGTGATCGCAAAGAAACTGAGGTTGAGGGTAGAGGAGATTTTTGATTTATGATCACACATAACCAGTGGAAGAACGAGTGACGAATCATTCCAGCGACGACACCGGCCTCAAGCGGGGTAATCCAGTAAGACACTTTGTCAAAGGACAGACCTTTAAGGCACGGCGTCTGGAAACGATTCGCATGCTGCTGTCCTGAACAGTTTTGGAAAATGGATGAATAACGGCAATACCGCTAAAAACGACGATGTGGTGAATGTCCGCGCCTCAACACAGAACATATAAACCGGAAGCTTGCCCCTGTTGTATGCAGGGTTGACACATTTGACGACAGAGTACAACGATGGCGCAGGAACACAATTTCAGAGCACACCGTTCAGGGCAAATTAGTGACTCACCAGCAGACGACTCCTGTGTTTTTCTGTGTCGACCGAACCGCAATTAGGATTGCAGTGATCACGAGATCATCCAGACTCGAGGATCAACGGAAATGTGTGGCCCACTATGATGGATTACGTTTGTCGTTACACCAAGTCGATGGCCACGTCCGGATGCGTCATCCAGGCGAAATATTGCTCACGGACGCAAACTGAGGAAGCCAGTGTTATGCTATGAGGGACATACACCAGGACTTCCATGTGACATAGGGCAACAGTCAATGGCACTGTGTACTACGTGAACATTACTGAAGACCACCTGCATCCGTTCATACTTGATGTCTTCGCCTGTGACGGTGGCATTTTCCAGCTAGTGATTTCAGGAGTCTGTTGGTGAACTCAGTATGATGTCTCTGCCATAAAATTTTTCTGATCTGAACCAAATACAACACATTTTAGACACTATAGGACGCCAGTTCCGCACCTACAATGCATCTGCCCGGAAGTTGGGTGACCTGTACGTAATGTAGGCAATTGGTCTCGGAACACTGTGGCACTGAGCACTATGGGACTTAACATCTATGGTCATCAGTCCCCTAGAACTTCGAACTACTTAAACCTAACTAACCTAAGGACAGCACACAACAGCCAGTCATCACGAGGCAGAGAAAATTCCTGACCCCGCCGGGAATCGAACCCGGGAACCCGGGCGTGGGAAGCGAGAGCGCTACCGCACGACCACGAGCTGCGGACTCGGAATACTGTCGAAAGTCCCATAAATATCACTTAAGGAGGCAGAAACTGAACTGACGGAGCAGATATCAGCCTCATATTAAGCACGTTTGCGAGGAATTTTTAATAAACAGTCCACAACAAATCTTAACAGACATTTGGTAATTGTTTTTCTCTTCATAGCTATTTTTGAAGGGGTCTAACAACATTAATAAATAAACTGCTGTGCGTTACTTGCTTGAAAAATAATCTTAGATGACCAAGCTGAAAAATTTCCCGAACCTCTGTTACTAAAACAATGTTTGATATTGTTTTTCACTCTTTCATGAAATATTACGAGCTGTTGAGATCCCGTAGAACTTTCTAAATGTTACGTTTATAGACAGTTGAAGTAAGTACCTGCCGGCCGGTGTGGCCGAGCGGTTCTAGGCGCTTCAGTCTGGAACCGCGCTACCGCTACGGTCGCAGGTTCGAATCCTGCCTCGGGCATGGATGTGTGTGATGTCCTTAGGTTAGTTAGGTTTAAGTAGTTCTAAGTTCTACGGGACTGATGACCTCAGATGTTAAGTCCCATAGTGCTCAGAGCCGGTAAGTACCTACTGACAATGTGAACAACGTCCTCCGTCAAAGTAAGTACACATTTTTGTATTTTTTTACCAGCATAAAACTTCGATTTATGTATTGGTTCTACCAAATCCTTATCCTGCTGGCAGAGTGTCCCAAGTAGCAGGTATACTCTTTCTGATGAAAAGGATTCGGACACTTATCAGTGGACGTTAATATAGAGTGTGTCCACGCTTCGCCTTTTCATGACTTGAACTCTGCTGCGGAAATTTCAGTAAGGTGTCTGAACGTCTGTGGATGTACGTCAGCCCATTCTTAAGACCCGGATTCAGAGAATGTAGTAATCTTGGACGGTGGGATCCAGAGTGAAGTTAACGCTATAGCTCTTCCCAAATGTGTTCCATTGGGTTCAGGGAGGAACTAGGCAGACCAGTCCACTTAGGAAATGCAAAGTATTGTGTCAACAGACGTTGCTTTATGCCAGGGGCATTGTCAGGCCGTTACAATAATCTTTTCCCAAGTGTTTCCCTGTTGCAGTCAGTATATAATGCTGCAAAATGTGTTCACATCTTCCAGCATTTAGCATTTCTGTATGCGATATAAGAGGTATTTTTAAAGCTTCCATATCATCCTACTACCATTCACCGAATACACACCCTTCCATCGAATGGCCACAAGGTACACAGCGCGGTTCATCACACCGAATCACTCCTTTCCATCCACTGTGGAATGGTGTCGCTCTGTACATCACCTTCATCGTCGCTTATCACCCACCGGCTAGAGAAGTGTGTGGCTTATGAGAAGCTGCTCCGTTCTCTGAAAGTCCCTACCCACAATCCTCATTCTAGATGGACTGCTGGTTGCACGTTGGATCTTACGAATGAAACCTTCCGCTAATTTCATGATGTTTTTTATTACCACATGCCGCAATGCACGACGGTCTCAGTCCGTCAGTACATGGGGCCTCCCTGGCCTTGGTTTAGCTGCGGTTGATCCTTCGTGTTTCCGCTTCTCACTCACATCATCAACAGCCAACTTGGGTAGCTTTAGAAGATTGAAATATCTCTGGTGGATCTGTTATTCAGGTGACATCCAGTGACTAGCCCACATCAGAAATCACTGATCTCTCCTGAGCAACCCAATCTGCTGTTACTGCAACTTTACTGACAATACAATATTTCCCGCCTCAAGTTATAGTGGCAGGGCCGCCTCCCTTGTCAACCAGTAATCAATTCCACATTAAGTATGTGTGTTCGGATACTTTTGATTAGATACTGTATAGGTATGCAGCATTGGCTTACCATTCGTCACTGTTTTCCCTCAGTGTTCAGCAACAATTTTTTTCACAACCTAAGTACAGCAATTGTGATATATGTAGTAGGTCCTAATATTTAAATACTTCAGAAAAATTCGAATAACTTGTACCTTCTACCTCGAAAGCGCACGGGTAATCTTCATTAGAATGAGCCATCAGTGATATGAAATGTTCTACAAAATACATAATCGTCCCAACGTCTGATCATTCAACAGTCTATGTCTCTCAAAATAGTAGTTTCTGCCTAACGGTCGATGAGGAAACAAACAGCAATCCAAAGGCTGGAGACCTTTCTACTTGCCTGTGTTCCACGTCTTGAGACGTACGTGTCTGGTAAAAAATGCTGCAGAAATTATTTAGTTAGGGCCCAGCCTTCATAAATAGCGTTTTCTCAGCCCTTAGGTAACTTTTCGTACCTGGTACCTCATGAGATCTCATGACATGTTATTTCAGACAAAATTCTCCGCCTATAAACCGAGACAGATTTCAAGAATAGAACGCCATAGCTCATGACGTCCGATAGCTTCTTTAGAAACACATTTGAAAAACACTGTAAGTCGAAGAAAGCGAGAAACGTAGAAGGTATTAGTGTTAATTGCCGTCACTATTATATTTCTCAAGTTATAAGAGTACCTCATCATACGTACACATAAAGTCGTACTTCTGTTATACAAATAACTTACGTAGATTTCGGTGACTATGCGACTCTTTTAAAATTATTCATCGTACAGCACATGTGGGTCTGAAAGTGGAGTTTTATAGTTGCAAAGTTCTTTCTAGGTTTTAAAAATACGTTAAATAACAGATACGTATATTGCAGCTTCTTTTGACAGGTATTATGTTAGGCCGTGTTGCAGATATATTGCGTAATAGGTTCCTACGGGCGGCAGTACGGACTGAAAGAGGAAATTTTGAAGTTTCGATATTTTTTCTAGGTTTTAAAATTTCTCTAACTGACACATGTGTATGAAACAGATTTTTACACAGTTTCAATACTGACTCGTGCACCAGATGTATTGTGTACTAGGTTCGTAGGGGCTGCAGCACGACAAATAGAATGAGAAGTAGAATAATTGTTGGTGTAATTTCTGTGTCTTTGTCACATACCACTATCATGATCAGTGTACGAATGTACAGCAGCCAAATTGTCTATAGCGATAAATGCGTATAAAATGTATTGCATCTATAAAAGTACGTTACGTCTGCTTTATGTGTGTTGAAACTCGTGTTTATGCAAATCGGAGATCAAGTGCAACAAAGTTCAACCGTCTTCACATGCTTCCTGGAGCCATCGCGCTGTCTGGAAAAAAGTACACGTGGAGATAAAATGTGCACGAGACATTAATTAGCCTTACGGGTGATTTTTTAAAGCTCTTGCTTGGACTCCGTGATGTTAGGTAGGAAGGCTTACGTTTTGACCTCCAGTTCGAGATCATCTGTTTACGTGTTGTTTGTGGAAAACGGTGTGTCTAACCGGAGAAAGCACCCATTTCTTTCTTTTTTCTTGTTTTTCTTTTTTTTCTGCTAAGTGCTGCGTTCTCACGGCAAACGCTGGTTGCTGAGTGCCTCATAGATCACGGAGCGATATTCGCAGACGTAATGCTCAGCTGCCAACGAGCTTCGTAGTAGCGTTATCAAAAGTATCTCCGTTTCATTAAGGCAAGCATCCGATGATAACAGGAATAGAAAGTTTAATCAGTTTTCCATTAAGTTACACAAAGCACAGAGTAAACAAAAAGTAGCTTACATGCAGCGACATTGCGTTACGAAAAACTTAGTCTAAAATAAACGCTGTATCTGTTCGCGTCTTCGTCTAGTTGTAGTGACAACTTGAGTCTAACAGTAAAGTCACGAAACATGTCCGTAATGGTTATTAGAGTCTACGACGACACTAATGCTTTCTTCCCTTAGAGTTTAATGCTTATATTTCCCACTGAAATCAGTAAATACAGAAAACTATTGCAATACGAGAGGAACGAAAGCAAATAAGCTTCAGACTTTTTGAAACATTTACATCACAACTAGCTATAAGATAAACGAAATCAGAATACCAGATTGAAAATCCATTTTTTAATTATTGCACTATCTTTCCAATAGATTGTTTCGGTTAATTAGTTGCGTTCACAAACGCTGACGAGATTCATTTTTCTATAAATAGAGTGCCGAAGAAAGTACCATATGAGCGGCTCTTAAATTTCTACTTTTCTTTTTCCGCAAAAAACATGGGAATGTATGAGATATCGCTTCATTTAATACTATTATGTTTTTGTGAGGACCATTATGCTTTAAACCTCTGTCATTAACGATTAATCAAAAGTAATCGAACGAGAACTGTCATTGCAACAATTATGAATAACTCATATGTATTTGGATGGAGTCTGCCTTGAGCAAAACACAATTTTGTTCTTTATCCCAAACATGTTTCACTGCAGTTGCAGCATCATCAGTGGGCTTTTATTTTATGGTTGTTAAACATAAAGATTGTTCTTCACTGTTTGTATACATTTACATATTAGTTTTTAAAATCGTAGTTATAGATTTTTGAGGAAACACACAAAATTATGAACTCATACCTTTTTACCACATGGTGTGGATTCTCTGTTGTATTATGTTTTTACAGTGACTGTTTTCTTTAACAGTTTGTCATCTGCAACCATATACAACTTAATGCAGACGAATTGTTTAAACAAAAATTACGATTTGGAAGCTGTTACGGCTATGCCTGAAATTGATTAATTGTATGTGGAAGGTTGTGTGTGCGTGTGTGTGTGTGTGTTTGTGTGTGTGTGTCTATTTACATTATGTTTCACTTATGCTTTCCTTTTTCCTCATCTTCTTCACTGTGAAGTTCTATATATTGAACTGTCACTATCACTGTTTCTCTGTTTACCAGTTGTAAAAGCAAGATGGTGGACAGTGGAACAGTTTAAGGTGTAAAAACAAGATGGCCGACAGTGGAATAATTGAAGGTCTTCCTGGCGGTTGTTCCGAATCTTTCAGAGGTGTCTGTACATTTATGTGTGTGTGTGTGTGTGTGTGTGTGTGTGTGTGTGTGTGTGTGTGTGTGTGTTTGTGTGTGTGTATAGGTGGGGGAGGTCGGGTTGGGGCTCTGCAGGTTGGTACTATCTAATAATTCCTTGATGGCAGAGAACGGAGTTCCATTGCAAAGAGCCATGTATTCATTTACTACTTGTTTTCCTTCAACTCAATAATATTAGTATAAGGCTTTCTTCGAATTCTACCAACGAATTTCTAATTAGGTGGTGGAGGCACCAATAGGTGTTCACTTTGTAACTATAGCAGAAAGACAAAGTAACACTGACGTTCAACGGTTTCAGTGTTCAAGTATCCACAGAGTAAGTAAATGAAAGAATAGAATAAGTTTGAGGTAGAATACAGTATTGTATTGTAACTGAACGAGATTAAATTTTTCTTGTCTACTATCTCAGTCATGAGGTTATGATTAACAGACGCCGACGGATCTATGTACAACCAAATCTAATCATAATTGATGTAGGAGTTTTACTTTCTTCATGTTTCTGTACCTATACTTATACCTTAAGGCATTAGTAAGAAATCTACGAGAATTATTAAACAAAAACAAAAAGTAGTTAATCAAAACTGAACATATTCGTCATAACGGAGTTATCTGGGACCCATATTTATAGAAAATAAAATAAAATTTTATTTTCTTTCTCTCGATCACTGTTTTTTCTTTTAAAATTACTGGTTTCGCGTAACACCGCACTCCTTCAGATCATATGCTGCACTCAAAGAGTACCCTGTCATAATGGAACTATCGGTTTGTTGTCATACAGTCAGTCACGTTCTTAGTTTTTTGAGCAGTGTACAAAATATGTGACTTTGTTTCCACAGTACCATTCTTCAGATTTTCCGAGGCAATACTGTCCATCCGGAAGAAATAGATAGTGCACGTAAGGGACCTGGTCTTTCCAGCCTACAGTTAGCCAGTTCCCATGTGTCTGTCTGGCGTGTTTTGTGGTGACGTTTGGGTTTCAAACCATACAGAGTTCAACAGCTACAGTCCCTTCACGTTGAGATACAGAAAATTTTGTATCGTTTTGTGAATTCTTTCTGAACGTTGGGATGGAAGATAAACATTTGCTTTCACTTTTAGTATTAAGTGGTTAGGCTCAGTTTCATCTAAGTTACATCATAAGTATATGGGCTCCACCCAAGAACCATGGACCTTGCTTTGGTGGGGTCGCTTGCGTACCTTAACGATACAGATAGCGGTGCCGTAGGAGAAACTGCAGCGGAGAGGTATTTATTGAGAGGGCAAACAAACGTGTGGTTCCTAAAGAGAGACAGCAGTCTTGATGATTGACTGATCTGGCCCTGTAACAGCAGCCAACATAGCTTTGCTGGGCTGGTACTACGAACGGTTGAAAGCTTTGGTAAACTACAGCTACAGTTTTTCCCATGGGTGGTTAAAAAGGAAGATGCCATTCTCTTGGGTAGAATATTCCAGAGGCAAAATAGCACCCACCATTCTGATTTCCAAGGGAGGGATACTCAGTAGAAAGGTGTCATCAGGAGAAACAAAACTGACCTACGGGCAGGTAGGCTAGAAAATTAGGTGGAAGTTGGATATAGTCTGTATTAGTGAAGCTCGGTGGTAAAAGGAGCAGGACTTCTGTTCAGATGAGTATACAGTAATAAATACAAAATCAAATAAGGTTGATGCAAAAGTAGGTCTAATAACGAATAAGAAAATAAGAATACGGGTTAACTATTGTGAGCAGCGTAGTGAACACATTATCATAGGAAAAATAAACACGAATCCAATACCCACCACAGTAGCACAAGTTTATATGCTAACTGCCTCCGAAGATGGTTCAGATATGGAAGTCATGTATAATATGACAGTTAAGGGAGAAGAAAAGTTAATTGTGATGGGTTACTGGAATTCGATAGTACTAACAGTAAGAGAAGGGTAAATAGTAGGGGGATATGCACTTGGTGGAAGGAATGAAAGAAAAAGCCTCCCAGAAGAATTTTGCAAAACAGCATAATTTAATCATCGCTAGTGCTTACTTTGCAAAAAGGTTGTATGCGTGAAAGAGGCCTAGGGACATCAGATGTTTTCAGAATAATTGCATAGTGGTAAGATATAGGCTCCACAACGACATTTTAAACTGTAAGACTGTTCCAGGGGCAGATGTGGATACTGACAACAATTTATTGGTTAAGAACTACAGATAAAAAATGAAGAAATTGTGAAAATTAGGGAATGAAGGAGGTGAGACATGAATAAGTTGAAAGAACCAGAGGTTGTTGAGAGTTTTAAGGATCACTGGGCAACGATCGTATTCAGTAGAGAAAAGGAATGTAGTAGATTGCGAATGGGTGGCCTTGAGAGATGAAATAGTGAAGGCAGCAGAGGACCAAGTAGATAAAAAGTCAAGACCTGGTAGAAATCCTTCGATGTCGCAGGGGACATTGAATTTCATTCACATAAAAGTATAAAAACGCAGAAGGGAATACAACCTCTAAAAAATGAGATTCACAGGAAGCTCAAAATGGCTAGAGGACATATATAAGGCTACAGAGGCAGAGGAATATATCACCAGCTGTATCACTAACGGAAAGACAGATAACGACTACAGGAAAATTAAAGAGTGCTTTGGAGGAATAAATTGCAGCTGTATGAATAGCAAGAGTTTAGTACCAAGCAAACAAGGAAAAGCTGCAAGGTATTTGCAAAGGAGTTCATAGAGTGTCTGTACAAAAGACGTTTATATGAGTGCAATATTATAGAAACCGTAGAGGACGTAGATGAATATGAGATGGAAGAAATGACACTGCAAGAAGAATTTGACAGTGCACTGAAAAACCGAAGTCGAAATAAGGCCCTTGGAGCAGACGGCATTGCGACATAACAAGTGATAGGCTTCGGAGAGCCAGCCACAACAAAACTCTTCCGTTTGGTGTGCAAAATGTATGACACACGTGAAATACTTTCAGACTTCAGGAAGAATGTAATAATTCCAATTCCAAACAAAGCAGGTACTGACAGGTGTGAATATTTCCGAACTATGAGCTTCATTACTCATGGTTGCAAAATACTAACACGAATTATATATAGAAGACTAGAAAATGAAATCAAAGCCGACCTCGGGACGATCGTTTTGGATTCAGGAGAACGCTGCAATATGCGACGCAACACTGACCCTTCACCTTTTCTTAGAAGAAAGGTTAGAAAAGGTAAAGCTGCGTTTATAGCGCTTGTAGTCTTAAGAAAGCCTTTGACAACGTTAAAAGGAATTTTATTTTTTAATCCTGAAGGCAGCAAAGGTCTGTACAGAAACGCGGCTGAAGTTATAAGAGTCGAGGCTCAAATGGCTCTGAGCACTATGGGACTCAACTGCTGAGGTCATTAGTCCCCTAGAACTTAGAACTAGTTAAAACTAACTAACCTAAGGACATCACACACATCCATTCCCGAGGCAGGATTCGAACCTGTGACCGTAGCAGTCTCGTGGTTCCAGACTGCAGCGCCTAGAACCGCACGACCACTTCGGCCGGCAAGAGTCGAGGGTCATGTGAGGGAAGCAGTGGTTGAGAACGAATGAGACAGGCCTGTAGTCTATCCCCGGTGTTATTCGGTCTGCATGTCGAACAATCAGTAAGGAAAATCAGTTTGTAGAAGGAATTAAGGTTGAAATAAAAACTTCCAGGTTCGCAGATAACATTGTAATTCTGTCATAGACAGCAAAGGATGTGGAAGAGCAACTGAACGGAATGGACAGTGCCTTGAAAAGGAGGATGTAAGATTAACATCATCAAAAGCTACAAAACGCTAATGCAATGTAGTAGAATTAAATCAGCTGATGATGAAGAAATTATGTCAGGAAACGAGAAAGTTAATGTCATTTGGGCAACAAAGTAAGCGATGACCGTCGAAGTAGAGAGGATATAAAATGTAGACTGACAATGGCAAGAAAAGCGTTTCTGAAGCAGAGAAATTTGTTTACGTCAAATATAGATTTAAGTGTTGGGAAGTCTATTTTGAAGGTATTTGTCTGGAATGTAGCCTTGTATGGAAGAGAAACATGGACGACAAACAGTTTGGACAAGAAGAGAATAGAAGCTTTTGAAATGTGGTGCTACAGAAGAATGCTGAAGGTTGGATGGGTAGATCACACAAGTTATGAGAAGGTACTGAATAGAATTGGGGCGACAAGAAATTTGTGACACAACTTGGGTAACAAAAGGCATCGGTTGACAGAATACATTCCGAGACATCAAGGCATCAATTTAGTATTGGAGGGAAGTTCTGGAGATAGAAAATCGTAGAGGGAGACCAAGAGATGCATACAGAAAGCGCAATCGAAAGGAAGTAAGCTAGTGTAGTTATTCGGAGAAGAAGAAGCTAGTACTGGAAAGAGTAGCATGGAGGACGCCATCAAACCAGTCTTCGGATTGGGGACAAAAACAAGAATAATAATATGGGAGTACCATAGTCCAGCAGTAGAGACAATCTCCTATGCTTCATGTGTTTTGCGCAGTTTCTTGGGATAAGATTTACGGTATGTTTCTTTTGTGAAAGAGACGGTTGCATAAATCAGTTACCTTGGTACATTGCAGATATAGATTTGCTATAACAGCGAAAACATTCCGAAAATTTCATATTTCAACAGGACAGAGCACCTGCATATAACAGTATTTTTTAAAAATTTCTGTATAAAAGTAATTACTTTAGCAAGAACGGTGACAATCCTGTATTTGACCACGTATAAGCCACAAAGGTTGGTTGGTTTGTTTGGGGGAAGGGACCAAACTGCTCGGTGATCGGTCTCATCGGATTGGGGAAGGACGGGGAAAGAAGCCGGCCGTGCCCTTTCACAGGAACCATCCAGGCATTTTCATGGAGAGATTTAGGGAAATCACGTAGAACCTAAATCAGGATGGCCGGACGCGGGATTGAACCGTTGTCTTCCTGAATGCGAGTCCAGTGTGCTAACGACTGCGCCACCTCGCTCGGTTAAGCCACAGAGAGACGCAGTATGATGACTGAGATGCTCAGGAAACCATGCGATCCTTGTCATGCTATATGACATTTGTCTGGTTGTGGCTCCATTTGAACATCACTGGTGTCTATGTCGGCTTTTCCAAATCGGAGTCGCTATTTCTCTTTCACGTGGCTCCTTGGCTGTCTTCACATGCATCAAAGCAACAAGAAAAAAAATGCGTACGGTAGCAGAATTCAACCTCCGTTCACTCACTTGACATGCAAGCACTCTAACCACTCAGGTACATCGTATAATAGACCTAATTGGTCTGTCATAAAAAATTTCAATCGTCACCTCGAAGAAACGAAAAAATGTAACCAAGATATATCTTCTCTACGTATTCACTCCTCAGTGGGACACATTTTTCTCATCTACAAATTACTTGGTGGTAGCCATAGTTGCAGAAGTCTGCATTTTGGCGTTCCGTGTCGAAAAATCACTTTCTCCTCATTCTGGAAATGCCAGGTATACACAGAAGGGAAAGTGTACACTGGTGCCAAGTCAGAACAATGCAGTGAATTTTACAAGAGAAGTCGAGGCATTTTCGTCGATCAAAAACACCCTCTTGGGCAGTTTCCCGCGATACCCCAACTTTCCATCCTCCCATAACCTCGTGGACAGATTTCGGTTTTAATCTCCTGTGGCGATTTATCCCTTACGAATATAATATTTCAGCAGCACATCATGGTAGAACGAAAAATCACTCAGCTTCACCTTTCACGATAAGGTACACTCCTGGAAATTGAAATAAGAACACCGTGAATTCATTGTCCCAGGAAGGGGAAACTTTATTGACACATTCCTGGGGTCAGATACATCACATGATCACACTGACAGAACCACAGGCACATAGACACAGGCAACAGAGCATGCACAATGTCGGCACTAGTACAGTGTATATCCACCTTTCGCAGCAATGCAGGCTGCTATTCTCCCATGGAGACGATCGTAGAGATGCTGGATGTAGTCCTGTGGAACGGCTTGCCATGCCATTTCCACCTGGCGCCTCAGTTGGACCAGCGTTCGTGCTGGACGTGCAGACCGCGTGAGACGACGCTTCATCCAGTCCCAAACATGCTCAGTGGGGGACAGATCCGGAGATCTTGCTGGCCAGGGTAGTTGACTTACACCTTCTAGAGCACGTTGGGTGGCACGGGATACATGCGGACGTGCATTGTCCTGTTGGAACAGCAAGTTCCTTTGCCGGTCTAGGAATGGTAGAACGATGGGTTCGATGACGGTTTGGATGTACCGTGCACTATTCAGTGTCCCCTCGACGATCACCAGTGGTGTACGGCCAGTGTAGGAGATCGCTCCCCACACCATGATGCCGGGTGTTGGCCCTGTGTGCCTCGGTCGTATGCAGTCCTGATTGTGGTGCTCACCTGCACGGCGCCAAACACGCATACGACCATCATTGCCACCAAGGCAGAAGCGACTCTCACCGCTGAAGACGACACGTCTCCATTCGTCCCTCCATTCACGCCTGTCGCGACACCACTGGAGGCGGGCGGGCTGCACGATGTTGGGGCGTGAGCGGAAGACGGCCTAACGGTGTGCGGGACCGTAGCCCAGCTTCATGGAGACGGTTGCGAATGGTCCTCGCCGATACCCCAGGAGCAACAGTGTCTCTAATTTGCTGGGAAGTGGCGGTGCGGTCCCCTACGGCACTGCGTAGGATCCTACGGTCTTGGCGTGCATCCGTGCGTCGCTGCGGTCCGGTCCCAGGTCGACGGGCACGTGCACCTTCCGCCGACCACTGGCGACAACATCGATGTACTGTGGAGACCTCACGCCCCACGTGTTGAGCAATTCGGCGGTACGTCCACCTGGTCTCCCGCATGTCCACTATACGCCCTCGCTCAAAGTCCGTCAACTGCACATACGGTTCACGTCCACGCTGTCGCGGCATGCTACCAGTGTTAAAGACTGCGATGGAGCTCCGTATGCCACGGCAAACTGGCTGACACTGACGGCGGCGGTGCACAAATGCTGCGCAGCTAGCGCCATTCGACGGCCAACACCGCGGTTCCTGGTGTGTGCGCTGTGCCGTGCGTGTGATCATTGCTTGTACAGCCCTCTCGTAGTGTCCGGAGCAAGTATGGTGGGTCTCACACCCCGGTGTCAATGTGTTCTTTTTTCCATATCCAGGAGTGTAGTTTCTTCACATGTTTTCGGGAATGAGACTGCACAGCCTTCCAGTGCTTGCTTTGCCCTTTTGTCTCAGCTCAGAGTTATTTACCCAGCTCTCGTCTGTTCGAGCGGCAGTGACCCTCATACTTCCACAGCTTGCTTTGCCCCTTTTTCTCTGGGTCAGAGTGATATACCCAGTACTCGTCCGTTTCAGTGCCAGTAACTACTCGTCCTTCCACTGCTTGCTTTACGCCGTTGTCTCAGGGTCTGAGTGATGCATCAAAGCTGTTCCAGCGGTAGTGGCTCCATATTCTTGCATTGTGTTCCTTGCCCCTGTGTCCCAGGGTCAAAGTGATACACCCAGCACTAGCCTATAACAACGATAGTGATTCCCCATCCTTCCACCGCTCGCTTGGGAGCTTTGTACCAGGTTACTGTGATAAGCCCAACACTCATCTATTTGAGCGGTAGTGACTTTACATCCTTCCACTGCCTACTTTACCTCTTTGTCTCAGAGTCAGAGTGATACCGCGTGCTCTCGTCTATTTCAGCGGTATTGACTCCACATCCTTCGCCTGCATGTTTTCCCCTTTGTTACGGGGCGAGAGGGGTACATCCAGCATTCGTATCTATTTCAGCAGTAGTGACTTCGCACCCATCCACTGCTTGCTTTGCCGCTTTACCTGAGAGTTTGACTGATACACCCAGCAGTTGTCTATGGTGACTAGGTGGGTGGAGAAGTCGTCTGTACTGGCCTGACACAGTTGTAACATTTCCACTGAATCCTTGATTCTGCGAGCATTCTATGTGGGGGTGAGTGGCCGCTGAACCTAGCCGACGGTGCCATTTGACATGTTCAGAATGAACTGCAAGGTGTTTAAAACTGTTCTGCGACTGATTTTCTCTTCTTTCACTATTGCTTCGATTTGCTACGCGCTTCTTTGAGCACCAGGCCCTCCATTTCTCTTGTGGTTCTCTGGTTTTCATAGAAAGGTGTTATACTACCTCCTTCTTCGTCATTCAAACTTGTTCGACCACACTGGAATCGAATGAACCACCTTAACAGTGTGCCATATGATGCTGTATTCTTGCTTTATACTTCGACCAATTTTGCATGGAATGTTACAGCCCTGTTCAGCAATTTGTTTTGGCTTCTCTATTGGAGCGTTATGGTGTGGTGTCCCGGAGATTTTTATGTTTATCATGACAACAAACAGGTACCTGCAACCAACAAAAAATTTCCAGAATGAATTCTCACTCTGCAGCTGAGTGCGCACAGATACGAAACTTCCTGGTAGAATAAAAATCTGTGCCACATCGGGACTCGTGTCCGAGACCTGTGTCTATCGTGGGCAAGTGCTCTACCAACTGAGCTAACAGAGCACAACTCAGGAATTCTCCTCACAGCTTCATTTCCGCCAGTACGTGTCCTACCTTGCAAATTTCACGGAAGTTCTTCTGCATAATTTGCGGGACTAGCAGAATAATGCTTAGCAACAGCCAGTCTGCTTGCCAGTTTTTTTTAAACAAACGTGCTTCTTTCCATGAGTGTTGCTGAGGGTTTCTGCAAATATAAATGATTGACCCTATCGCTCACTGACTAATTACATTCTTAGCTTCAGAAAATAACGATTTTAATATCATTGTTCTCCAGTTTGAACTGTGTGTGGTCTGATTGCTTTGTTGTTAGACAATAAAGGCGATCGACTGCTGATTACAAAGCAACTCTTGGATATGAGAGCTTGAAAGTAAATTTCATCTTCTATTTCAAAACCACTTAAAAACGCCTACCTTCAACAACGTTTTGGTACTGCGATTACATCTGCTACGCCAACAGTCGTTCCTTGCAGGCACAGGACTTAAGACCTACCTTCTTAAAACCACCAAAATAAATATTATAACTACGTTCTCATGGTCGTCCAGTTCTGAAGGAGATAGCTTCATTTACTATATCTGACATATACTGTGAATTAATATTTAATTCTGATAATGTCATTTGTACTCAAAACTTCAAAACTGAAACAAGCCATATTGTTTCTAGTACCACGTTTAACAGCCATCTATGAAACTTTTACACGAGTAATTACTTAGAAGTGGATTATTAGACACTACATTTTCGTTCAGCAAGATTTACGTCAGCAAATGGGAAAACGAATGTGCATATACTGTGTAATAATTTCTGTTGAGGGTGAGCTGTAAATGAGCTTTACCGTGTCTTGAATTAGCAAACTTACACATGATACAAAGACGATTTTTAAGAAAGTAGTTTGGGCACAACCCATTATTTACTAATTACGACACAGGCATAATGGTTGTAATTAGTCTCTATGTTAAATTAAAGTCAGTTCAGTGTAATTAATAAACTGTAATATGCAATCGATTTCCAGTTTAACACTTACACTGTTTTAGAATTTCAGAGACGACTTATTAGCATGTACGTAAACGCCACACCAGTGTGAGAATGTTTCGATGTGCAGTTCACAACAATATTAATTTTATATCTGCAGCCATTGACAATAAATCCACGTACTTCTAAGACTCGCTGTCTTCTGCATTCTGCACTGTTGATCGAGTCACCACAAAGTGCACCAAGCCAATTTTCTAAACAGAATCCTTAATTTTTGTGGGAAAATATTTTATTTTCTTCAATATTGAAGCTCTCGTACTTCTCCAGTCATTTACAATTATAGAAACAACTGTTACATCTTTTTATATCACTGTTAAACGTTATAACCTTTTCAAACTAATAAACATAAAATAATTCATTTAATAAGTTATAAGGATATCTCCATTTCCAAAATACACATATTGATACTACTCGACAGACAGTTGCATCTAAAATAACTAGGAAAACTTTATTATTTAATCTGTTTAGTATAGTTCTTCTGTTATACACTTCCTTACTAATATTGCTCACCAGCTGGAAATGCAACATAAATTAGACAAATGGGTTATCATGAATTCATTAGAAGAGACAGAAATACTTGCTAATGTTATTACACAGCCCAAAAATTCCTAAAAGAACAGACAAACATAATGAACAATAATTATTTAAGTTTATAAGGTTTTGCTTTGACTACATGGTTACTGATCATGGTTACTGGTTACTGGTTAGTTCTCCTATGCATACGCACAGAGCTGTCATTTTTAATTATATTTTCAGAGCTCTCATTTTTTATTGTATTCTGACCTTACTAACTACTCTTCCACATTTAGACTAATTGTTAAACTTCACTGGTATCCAGCCACTGTTATCCAAAGAACTTTTCGATAGGAACATACAAGGTCCACAATGTATTTTCAGTCTTGGTGTTTTGGAAATTAATTTTTTATGCAGATATACCTTTTCTACGCTATCTTGAGGATTATGTGGTCTATATCACATCTCAGCATTTAGATTAAGATTCTGCTGCAATATTTTACATATACATCTTTGTTTTTGCGTAGCACTTTTACTACTAGGTACCATTCAATACACCCACATATTGGAGAGGTACACTTATGATCAGTTTAAGCTTATTAATCTGTTAAAAATGAGAAGATTTTTATCGCTGTGTTTAGAAGTAGACATGGATTATGTACTGTTAATTTCTCCTCTTACTGCAATATTTGCTTGGTATGTGTAAGAATTACCTTTATTTTTTGTTGAGTGAAATATATTTTGTTCTTGTCCCTGTCTTGCTAACTGACAAAGTGAAGTATATGTTATTTACTGAATAGTTCTAAGTTTCTTTGGTTATTTTTTCTTGTGCTTCTCATTACTCATGGATTATAAGACTATGGATTGTATTTAAAATTTCGACTTGAGACATAACCTAGTTAGTGACACATATACTATACTGTAGTTCCTTCTCTAAATTGGATTGGAATATATTTTGATTGAATCATGTTGTGTCACTGTGTTACATAAATCTCATTATGTTTTTTGTATCCTGGTGATTACATCTGTGCATGTCACTGACATAGTACACTATTATTAAGCAAGGGGTGACATAAAACACTTCATATATTCTTAAAACATTGCCATGTATACAATGCTTCTGTTAATACTCTGTTTCTGACAACAGTCAGTAATAATGGTGAAAGAAAGTGGAAGGTCTCTGTTAGATTCACTTCACACTATTTTGCTCGATTTATTGTTGTTTACGTCGTACATTTGCACCTCTAAATTTACTGTTGTATTTCTAAATTTATCTGGGAGGAGACTGAGCAGTGGAATATCTTATATTGACATATAAACAAGAACAACTTGTTATACGACACTTTCAAACACATTTTATATGTTATCCTTATCATACAGGGTTTCCTAAGAAACCCACATCCGCCTCCTATACGTAGTGTATATGGTGTCTTAAGATATTGCCATCTCCTTCCCTCCTGGTGTGAAAGGATGAATGAGTGTGAGTATTTGTAGTTGCATGCTCGGTGATAGCAGAGAAGTTCTGTCTGCTAGAGAACAGCGGTACCAACATCTGAGTAGGTAGATACGATTCCTAAGGCAAAGACGTTTGTCCCCTCAGTGTGGTTCTGTCCATCCCTTGTGAAGTTGGTAAAGGAAGCTACCTCTCTGGTCGCTTCCTATTATATCTGTGGAATACACTCGGACGGCGCCCACGCTAGCTAATCTGCAAGCGGTTTCTCAGGCGATAACATCGTCGGGTAAGCTCGTGTTTGGTGAGTCCGAAGGACAATGACATTCGTAAGTTTTCAGGCTAACTGAAATATTAATTACTTTTCTTACAGAATTATATCGAAAATATATTTTATATTATTTTAAATCGGAATACAGTGCAATTTTAGTGTTGGTTTCGCAGTTTATTGCGGTAGTTTCCAATCCAATAAAGGAAAGTGGAAGCACGTTAAGTCACGAGGCGTAATTTTGATTAAAATCATGGCTGTTTAGCGTGAATGTGCGTATAAGTGTTTTCTCTCGTTGAAATTCTACAAATTAATAATTTCTCGTGGTGTTCAACCGCCGTGGTGTGTGCTTTGTAGTAACAGTACCTCGTGCTCGTAAAATTCTTTAACGAGCCATCAGGTCAATACTATGCCGTTATTGACACAGTTCGGAAGTTTGTTTTGTAATTAATGTGTTTGGAAATGATTTCATCATTAAAATCGTTGGGGCATTACATATTTTCAGTAAATGTACTTTCTTACATGGAACATGTAGTGTAGTAACAAAACTGGCCCTCAGCTACTTTTTTACATAATTTCGCGTATTGAAACGTAATTAATCGCTATCGCGAGCAGTTTTCCTATTTCAAAATTTCTAGAAAGATTTTTATAGAGCATTCTGGTACGACTGTGCATATATCGAACCACGTGATCTTTGTTTAAACTTCCAATACCAGTTTGTGGTTATCCGTTGGGAACACGACTACGATAGGAGTGGAATTTCTTTACCTAAATAGAAGGGATTGGTTATGGCTCTTTTCCTTTTTCCGTACCCTTGAACTATCTGTGTGTGTTTGTTTGAATGCAGTATCCCATCCTGTTTCCTATTCTTTCTGTTTCCTATTCTTTGAAAATCATGTTTTATGGTAATTTAACTCCCTCTGAGCAACACTTTTCTCAATTAATGTACAATAGTAAATAAGTCACCAGCTTAGAGACAGAATTACCATGTGTTATGCATTTTATTGAACACTGATGAATTTTAAAATAAATATGAAAGTTTGAACTGACTTTACTTTTCTTGAATCCAATTTTCCCTCATCATCCGTTTACTTAAAACAATAATAAAATAAAAAAAAGTGAGCTGATAGTGTGGATGATTATTGCATGGATTGAAAAATTTATAACAGTAATAAAAATTCATATATCAGTCACCCACAAATACTTTCCACCCTATGTTCGGAAGGTGTTTTAGAAACACTAGGCCCGTTATACAAAAATACATTTTTTGACTGTTTTTGTTGTGACAGCAATCACACTTTGTTCATTTATATTCTATTGTGATATCATTGTTTTGTTATATAACATTAGTTGATTTAATGTGTTAATTGCCACGTTTGTAGCTTTCCTGTGTAAAATTTGCTCATGTATCTCTCACATCTGTTTCGGTCATACCAGGAATCGTAGTATTCAGTTATTTCTCTGCATTGAATGGGACACAGTGTTTCACTTTAGAACAGTTTGTTCTACGAAACCTTCGTTGTACATCTGACTGTACTCTAGTAGTTCCTCGTATGTGGAATTACATATGACTGTACTCTAGTAGTTCCTCGTATGTGGAATTACATATTACATGTGAAGTCTTTATTCTTTCTTTCTTAAGTAACACAAAACGATTATTGGTTGTATGTGGTCTTCCTATTTGTAGTTTTTACATTTTGTTTTCTTCGCTTTTTGTTGACACAGTTACCTGTATGATGGGCGAAGATTGAAACCATTTGTGTGCAATACAGCACTTTGTTATTAATTTTTCAAAATACAACTATATGACTACTTCTCGTACGTTGTATAGTTTCCTGTGGGATAGCTTTGAAAGGTGACTAGTTTTCGTTCGTGAAGTAATATTGTAGGGCAGAACTAAATCTTTTTCTGTCGTTTCGTCTAGTTTAAATGTTAAACACCTAAGAAAGCAGTTACGACGTCGACCCCCCACTTCCCGCCGTCGCTCCTTCTGCCGCACGGGAGCAGCCCCGCCCAACAGAATGGTCGCGTCGCGTGTTGAGTGCCTCGTCCGCTGCGTCTGACTTTACACTTAGTAGCTCGTATATCACGCGGTGCCTATACTTTATGGCGTGTCGGGGAGACGCAGTTACAGACCGCGTAAATGATTCTCTACGCGCGGCAGAACACCCCGAGTGGCAGAAAACGCGCGCTTTTATGCTCCTGCATCGATACCGGCCGGCATTACCGCTGATGAGAAGAGCAAAATTATTACCGGCTTTGATCAGCGCGGTGATTAATTACCGAACAGTAAGCGCATAATAAGCCGCGCCGCGGTATTTCCTCATTTATTCCAAGACGGCGCGCATACATCACCCGGTTTTCCCGGCTGGCATTTTACAGCAATAAACATGGCGTAAATCACACGCGAGAGCGCTGGTCTGCCCAGTGCCCGCCGCTCTGAGTCCGTGCATCATGTCGGGCGCCATCTTTCCAGCCTCCCCGTAACGCATTCGGCGGCGTGATCGAAATTGATGGTCCGTTTGCGACTACTGTCTTAATCGAATAGCACGTAGTGCTATTATTTTTCACTTGTGTGTAGTACCTGAACGTATAAAATCGCAGTTCTTCGAAAGAAAAATTAAGGCTGTAATAATTTCTAGGCTGTTTGTTATTCTCTGTGTGGTTTGATTTGTTTCTTCACACGTTACCATCTTAGAGACCTTTTGCTTTACATGCTGTCTACGGTACAAGGAATGTTGAAACTTACAGAACACGTTTCTCGCTAAAGCAAACTACCTAGCAGAATACTGGAAGCCAGCTACTTCTTTTACGAAGTAATAACAAACTTTTTGATCTTCACATTGAAACATGCACGCAGTTGTTTTCTCCACTAGATGCCTGTGACGTTTCGATAGGTTAGCTTACTTGAGCGACTGCCATAATGGAGCAAAATCTTACGAGATATGTGGTACTGTTTGGATGTTCAATTATCAGGCGCCAGCAAATTTTACTACAACGACCATAAGAACCAAAGTCATGTTGTCCCAAGAATGTAAAAACAGTTTTGTTTGTGTGAAATGGAGTGAAGAGTGGTCAAAAGAGTATGGATGGTGCCTCGAAATTGGGCTTTTCCTGCTAATGTTACTAGTTGGGTAATGAGGGCCTCTTGCATTTTTTATATCAAATTGATATGCAAATAAATTAGTTGATCAATTGTTTCCCCCGTCCTCTGAAGACGTCATGAGCTTTCCATATTACCCCCTCCCACTCCCACAAATGTATTGCGCCAGTTTCACTCCTCTGGCACCGTATTTGATACAAAAAATAAGTCAATTGTGCCACAAGTTGATCGACTAATTAGTTATTGTCCGTTCCATGTCAACCCTTACTGTATTATACCCCTCCCCTCACCCCTTTGGGAAAGCCTCCAGCCTACATCCTTCGATTCCAGAAACCGTGCACCATTTTCATATGAAAATGTGCTATCAAATTGATTGACTAATTAATTGAATCAATATCCTTTTGTATGTGTGGGACAGTTTTCTTCTCGCATTTTGTTGGTGGAGTTCGGTCAAAATCCATATCACATCACTGTGATCCCATAAACCCTGGTTCGGTCTCCCACCCCATGTGGGTAAAAAGGAATAATATTGTGTGCTCAGTTCGTCGGCGCACCTGACAATGGCGATATGTCTGATCGCCGAAATATTGTGCACATTGGACACTATGAACCGGCAGTATATCCGTGGACTGTTTGAGTTGAAGAATAATATTGATTACTCCACATAATATCTCATAGACTATTTTGCTTAAAGTTTAAACACACGGGAGGGCTATGGGTCTAAGATAGATCGCTTAAAAGTTATCTGGCGAAATAAAAAAACACCCTAAAAGCGTTACCCACTGCACCACCGCCCGCCCGCCAACGCCCCCCCCCCCCCCCCCCCTGCCCACGACTGCTGCTGTCGCTGATTGCCGGCCACGCAACGCTGGGCCTTGCGCCGACCACTGCAGCGTGCTTTCGCGAGCCGCGAGAGAGATATGCATCCAGGGTGCCACTGGGCATGCGTGCACTCTAATTGTGTCATTGGTATTGTTAGGATGGCTCTGCTGCTGGCACATACGAGAACTCCTTCTGAGGCATTGCCATTGCTGAACGTGTAAGCTGCACCTAAGCAAAATTCTTTTTATGTCAATTGCAACCTTCCTACAGGGTAGTAGTTCACAATACAACCGACCATAGAATGCTACAAACTGGACTTTCCCACACATCTGCAACTCAAACACATAGACCAAGGTGACCTTACCCTCCACAGAGTACTGTGTTCCTATAGGTTAATACAGAGTCAGTGAAGGTGTAAGGTGTCAAACATAACACACTTTACACTGAAATCCTGACATAGTTACGTGAAATTGAATGAATGTTATTAAAACACTGATGTAATAAATAAGCCAGCATTTCTTGAATATACACCAATAACACTCACACTAGTAATTGTCCACAAGTAATTTTCCCGCCCCGAGCTACGAGATGCAATTTTGAGGGAAAGAGAATTTTATGACGGCATGCCCGTGCCATGTAGGCCGACACAGTTCGCCACGGCGCATCTAGCGGACACAATGACACAATGAGACGCCCTCCGCCACTGCGTAGGCCATCGGCAATATCCGCTCCTTGTCCCTGCTTTCATCGACGACCCTTCGGAAAGCCTTTCTACAGGAACATGGCAGGAGATGCCAAATACAATGTCCAGAGATAAAACGTGTGGAGAAACCCAACACAAAACATAGGTCACTCGCTGTAGCCACCTTCGTTAACAATTTGTATGAAAGAAGAATCTGGTTAGCTCAGTATTAAAAAGCAAAAGTTAAATTCTGTTCTACGAAACATACGACACCTGTGGTAGGCTGCAAAATCTTTAGCGCGTGGATTTATGACAAAGCAAGAACGTTCTGACTGGCCAGAAAGAAATCGCGTGGCCGTCAGGTTTGATATAGGCAAACTGCGGACTAAGTAATTGGCTCTTCGCTTGCAGAAATCGTCGAGTGTTTGAGCAAGGCGACTGGCGCCACGCTGAGATGATTGCGAGAGTCATTATGAGAACACCTGATCACAGGCTCGTCTTAACTAGTAAGGAATTAAACCGCTAAATCTCCTAGTATGGAGAATTACACCAAGGACTGACAGTTAACTCTTGCAACCGGATAAAGGGCAACGACATACGCGCTTTTCCAGCCAAATAGCGTGTATCATGCCAGTTAACTTAGCTAGGGAATAACTATGAGTCTCGGCTTCACCAAAGACGTAGGAAATGTATCCGACTGGTTTTTAACAGTAGAGAGAGATTTAGAATTGGTTCCAGGTTCACAGCTCGTGCCGATAGCCGCCACTGCCGCCGCCGACGCAACTATTGTCGGGCCTAATTGAAGCAGAAACGCGAGATGTCCGATCTCACGAATAGGGTAGTTCAGCCACTGTTGAGTTATGAATTGTTTTAATTATGTACTTCTTTTTCATTGCTCTTTACTGACCCCCATTCAATTTTGTGAATTTTCATAGTGTATTTTAGTGTAATTAATATCTGTAGCCCCAAGTGTACTTAAGTTGTTTGTAATTTATCGACCCCCAGACATGGTCATCAACCACCTTACCACTAAAGATCCTTGTAATAATTAGGAATTTCGCTTCACAGTTGCGAAAATCCAGTATCAGTATTTTACCTTCCTGTACGAAATTTTGTTAACATCGCTATGGCATGCAGTCATACTTAGAGTAAAAATTAACCTTAAGAACTAAAATCTAAGATTTTCATTTTTTGCTATCATATAGTTACAAGTGAATCCATACACTAATTTCTATTAGTGATAACGTTTCCTTTATAATGAGTGTAGTGGAACCAACATTGAGATCATTGTCTGATTACATCACTGTGCGTACTGTTGTACCCTTCTCACCTCTACATGTGTCAGATGGTTTCTTCCTACCTTGCAGGCCATAGGTGCAACACCAAATTCCTGAAACACTCACAGAGCGTCCTTGCGCAACTGTGGTACGAAGATAGATGAGGACCAGCCACAGATGTGTTATAAAGGTGTATAGACACCACCCCCATTCATCCTCATTCTGCCGTCGTCAGTGACTGTTTCAAGCCGTTATTCAGTTTGATTCCTATTTCCGTACGTGTTACCAGTTCGGCTGCTGAAAACACTCAATAGCGTCAGGCAGCAGCAGAGCCAGTAAGTACAGATTCAAATCGAAAAACTACAGCTTTTTTCACTAAGAATTTCGTAGTAGTGGTATTGAACAAATGTCACCCTACGTCTTCAGCGTATATCCATCACACTGTGGACGAGCTGGAGGGTGAGAGGTTGCAGCGGCAGCAACAGCACCAACAGCAGCAGCAGCATTTAAAGTAGTATATATTTTTTCTTTATAGTATGGTGTGTATATGTAATAAGTTGTGTTTGATGTAGTCCTCTAAAAAATTTCATCGCACACGCAACACATGTTGCATAATCTTTGTTCTTGTTGGAGCTGATTCCCTGGGAGAAGGAGAATTAGGTGACAAGGATAAGCAGAAGCCTTCACAGATGTCATGTAAGCGCATATTCTAAACAAAAAAAGAAAAAAATCTTAGTTATGTGTGTGAGTAATTTTTTGTATTAAATTAGTATGTTGTTGCTGTATGTGATCGATGGATCCATGGTGGTTCCGGTGACAAGATGCCTGGCTGGATTGAGAAGATGGAGAGGGTGCTGTGTCACCATGAGGATATTCCAGATGACCTCAGGGAGATGCCATGGAGCAACAGAGATACAGGTAATTAGTCAAGTACTCTGCTTACAAATAATCTGTATTCTTTCTTTCCTTGCAGCAGTAGGTGATGTCTGGAAGGATGTGTGTATATATATATATATATATATATATATATATATATATATATATATATATATATATTTTTTTTTTTTCATTATTCATTCTCTATAGCACCACCGTCTACGCAGTACAGTATGCAGTGGCGTGGGTACTACGACTAGTGAAGAAACCACTTACAAGACGTGTTCCTGCAGAGCATACTCCGCTGTGTCAGACGGACTTTTGTCACTGTGCTGGAAACCACTGCAACTCAAGCAGCCACAGCCACCTCCGACCCCAGCGCCCCCATCCTCCCACCAGGCCCTCTCTGGCGTCCATGGTGAACCCTAATTCAGATAACTGGCTCAGGGTTGTGACTACAAGCAACTCTGCAGCCACAACCGCAGCCAGGCTGCTCACACTGAGGTAGCCCACAATCTCCTCCTGCCCCACGTTCTCACCAGAACCACGAGCTATGTGCTGCTCCTCACTGCAACCGCCTTCGCCAACGCGGTGGACACAGTCATAGCCTATTATAGTATTAGCAACAGTGATGGTCTCGTGGCTAGTGGTAGTTCCCTCTCCCATCCTTTTAGGGAGGACATCGTTTCCATAACACCATGTAACAGTTAGAATACTCGCTGATTACAGACGCCTTTGACGAGTGAACCTCGCTCACTGCCATCGAAAATACAATGCGAGGGAACTGTCACCCTGTAAGGTTTCTGAAAGCATGCCTTCCTCTTCTGGCAGCGGAGACTCTCAAGGCTACTAGTGATCCGCGGTATCCCACCATTAAATGCAGCGCTGTGCTGTGTATCAAATTGTTGCACCTCTTCCCCTCCTCCCCCCTCCCCCAACAGGCCTCTTTCACTGCAGAGACAAGCTTTCACTATCTTTGGAGGGAAAATGGCGTGATAACGCGGAGCACATCAATCACCGAGTTGTGTCGTGAATCTATCTAAAATGCTGTAGTGGACCAGTTTTCCAAGATGGAAGTTAGACGGTCACCTAATGCTCTCAGCTGAATACTACACTTCGATATCCGTACGCGTCTCTATGGTTCAGTAAATGAAGAGTCCAGCTACATCAAGAGACATAGCTGATAATAAAGCATTATTAATGTCAAAAATAGAACCGACCAGGCGTGTTTTGCTTGGTCCATCCTGACTTGCGAAAGAAATATTAAAGAGAAACCAGAGCACATATCTCGATATGGTATACATATTGACTTTCGTCGCTATTATATCCTCGTTGGCATGGAGTTCCCTGTCAAGATCCAGGACATACCTAAATTTGAGATACAGAATACCGGAACATTTGTTCATGTCTATGGCCTGGAGAAAGGCTATTTAGATAAGCACCACAATCATATTATCGTCAGACGCCTCCATTTCTGAAAATTTGCCACTTAGCGAAAGCTGCATGTATACTACTATTCTCTGATGATAAAAGTAAGGAGAAAAGGTATTATCATCATGTTTGTATCAAAGACATGTCCCAACTCTTATTCTCTCAACTGAGTAATGACAAGTGTAAAAAACATGTTTGCTTAAGGTTGCTGAGTACCGTTTAGACAAGCGAGTATTTAGCAAGCATCTAGAACGTTGTACTTCCAACGACTTGGTACGTGTTATTATGCCTACTGAGGACCAGAAATTCATAAAGTTGAAGAACGCTTACCATCAGGACCGATGTCCATTTGTGGTGAGCGCCGTTTTCGAATGTTTCCTCGCTCCTGTGAAGGCGGACCTACAGGCTCAGACACTACCTCTGCAGAAAAGCACGTACCATATGCGGCCAAGCTGCATATTCCTATGATTCGAGTCTTAGACGATACAAATATTATGTCGCAATAATCCTGCTGTTTGGATTTTCAGTGAGCTTGAGAAACCTTCATGGGATGATGACAAGCTTTAATGCGATGGCGTTCCCATGACCAAATCGAAGGCGAATGAAAAATTGTAAAATAAAGTAGCTGATTGTCATATTTGTGGGCTGCCGTTACATAGAAAAGTATAAGCTCCTCCTGGGGATCATTGTCATCTTACGGGGAAGTTCTGTGGCGCAACTCACAATACATGCAACTTGAGGTACCAGCTACCATAAGATAAGCTGGTATGACACTCCTTTTCTGTTGAGCGCTTGGCTAATTTCGGCTGGGAGACAAATTAGACCTGTGTTCTACCTGAAAGCGTTGAGAAACATATTTTACCTTCGAAACGAATGACGCCAAGAATTACACTCCGCTTCCTTGACTCCCGCTGTTTTATGCAGGCACCACTGTAGAAGCCTACTGAAAGGTAGAAGGTATATATATATATCACTCGAGCTGCATTTGAATGGCTGCCCAAAGCCGAATGGAAGGGTCTGGGTGGAAAAAATCGAAATTATGGCGATTGATTCTGATGTGAGGTATGTGGTGGAGGCAGAACTCACATACCCTATTAGTTTGCATGAATGCACGCTGATTTACCGCTGTCTGTAGAGCAACTAGTTGCGAGGAGGCTCCGCCCCAAAACTGATGACAATGCTGGGGAAGAAGCGGAGAGATATTATTGACTTTCGTAATCTCCAGCAGTGTCGGTTTGGGGATGGAGCTGGTTAGAGCCACTCGGGCTATCTCCTTCAAGTAATCCCCCTGGTGAAGGAGTATATTGATTTGAATACGACAGTAAGGGCTTCCGTGATATGCAATTTCGAGAACGATTTTTTAAAATTGATGAACAATTCAATTTTCGATAAAACAATGAAAATCGTAGAATTTTCACTAGAGCGGAATGGGATGGGCTTTGGGGTGTAAGGAAATGCATCACCAGAGAAAATTTTAAACCAGTCGCAATACTCAATGAGAACTTTGTTGCTGTGGAGATGGCGAAGGTTCCCAAAACCTGTCTATGTGGGGATGTGCATACTAGACCTATCAAAACTCCACATGCACCGCTTTCATTATGAGTTTGCCAACCCTAATTTTGCTGACCCTAAATTACTTTATACAGCTTCAGATAGCTTCGTCTATTGGGTGAAGAACTGAATTCCAAGGAATAAGGTACCACGGCAATGAATTAGACACATCCTCATATTTGGCCGATAATCCATATGGTATTTTCCATAGAACAAGAAGGTGATCGGCCTTACAAAAGACGAGGCAAATGAACTGCCGATTGTGGAGTTTGTAAGTGTGCGAGAAAAACGTATGTGGCATCGAGAGCCCTCTTTATCGAAGAGTATTTGCGACGCATGTGCAGCTGTGTGTGTGGTGCCCGCTGCATCTGCAGCACATGGCGCAGCAAACTAGTGTTTGATCGAAAGGACACGGAGGGTACACTGTGCTTCAGTCTAAAGTCCGCCTGTCGGCTAGTGACGACAAAAGGATCATTTGTGATAATGGGATTGAGACTCTCCCATACTCTCACACTACTCACTTCTTGAGAGAGAGGGAATGAGGAATTTTGATTGAATGGGAGAGAGAATATGACTGGGTGTAAAAAAGCGAACGAATCGTACGGCCCTTTTATCACATTGTAAGTAACTTTGCGTTTGTGTGTCTATGTGTGTCGTGTAAACACTTATTTATCCACACTGCGCATGTATTGCATATAATAATGTATATATATTTTCTCACCATGCTTGCTAACTAAAAATGTATGCAAATATGGATGAGCACAATGTATGTGCTGATGAAAAAAAATGTATACAACTGAAAAAAATATATGTACTTTGAATGTCACAGGAAAAAAAACATAATGTGTGTGTATGTGTGCATTCGTGTGTATGTGTGTGTGTGTGTGTGTGTGTGTGTGTGTGTGTGTGTGTGTGTGTGTATTTGTGATAAGTACATTTAAAAACAGAGTAGTATTTCAAAATAGAATAGTTTTTAAGCTTCATCTGCCCCTGGCAATCCCGGCAGATTAGTTTTTAAGTGTACATAGTTCACAGCACACCAAAATTCTTGTTCATCCACGTAACTGATACTATCAGGTCTGTCATAGTGTAAGAATAAAAGCACCTACACATTAGTTTTTAGTGCAGATTTATACATATCTTAAAATTGCAGATATTCCTACCAGTGAATTTTGTATCATTCTCTTAAAAAAGTATCTCAGTATTGAATATTACTACCAAGCTGTACCTCAACTACAAAATTGTATCACAAGAAACAGACTGTGCCTGTAACAAATGAATAATTGAATAACTGCTTTACCATACATCTTCAATGTTATTCCCAGGATGAGATATTCACTCTGCAGCGGAGTGTGAGCTGATATGAAACTTCCTGGCAGATTAAAACTGTGTGCAGGACTGAGACTCGAAATCGGGACCTTTGCTTTGCGTTTTGTTGTAGTTATTTGCCAAAAAAAAAAAGAGAAAAACCTACCCCAACTATATATACAAAGCATATACAGGACACAAATGACGTTAGTTTTGAACATGAAGGCGCAGTTTAACATGGAAGATAACAAAATACATGGGATGGTTTCATGGGATTATGCCTATCGCGCAACATGATTTGGCTTATTGGGGTAGGAGGCATGTGACTATGTCCACTTCCAAAAAAATGAAGCAAACATGTCTAAAATTATATCACCAGTACTTAAAGAAAACCATAGACATAATATCTGAGCAAAACTGTACTCTATTAAAGTGGGTACAGGGCGAAGAGAAATCATATGCAGATTGTGAGATAAAAAAAATGTATATATTTGTCCTCAACTTGAAAGTAATATCACATTTACATAAGCAAACACGACACTATTTTCACACATCTTATTCTTCGTCTTGAGTTGACAGAGAGCAGGATACCCACAGAATTCCAGGTCTTGAATAGCAGCAAACCTGAGGATTCGATGCAACTATGTGATCTTCTCGTCACCTTCGATGTAGGTAATGGTATCGGGTGTTGCTGAACAATCGAATCGATGTCACCATATCATTATAGAATATTACAGCGTCACCCCAGTGAATTCCATAGTAGAAATGTTTTGACCACTTCGTACTCCTCTACGCTTTAGCACACTTCACGTCTTCGAGGACCTCAGTGATTCAGTGTTTGCCAAGAATGTCTCTATTATTCCAGCATCTTCCTTATAAGCTATGAATGCAACGTGTATAAGTATGAAGTGACTACACTCATCTTTACAGAAACGCTCAGCACGTGCAGTGACATTCACACACTGAGATACCATTACGAAATGCTCTGGGTATGGTGCAGCTCTTGTTCATTTATACAGCTCGTAGCATAACACCGACTAGGGGGTAATAGTTAATCACACAGTCATGTAGAATTAGAGTGTATGCTGCAAAGTGTTCTGGAAAATTTGCCGAAGATTCAAGTAGAATTTATAGATCTGCAGGTCCAGATATAACTATTTCCTTTTGTTTTGTGCAGTCTATTACCCCGCCTGGTGCCTGATCCTTGACTTTCCATGCACTGAGTAGACATCCTTCTCTTCATAGTATGAAGCAGAGAACCCCGCTTACATGTTATAGGATAGACTGTAGAGATTTTCACTCTACTGCAGGATATAAATTACCATATGGGTAGAATTAAGAGTTCAGATGGACTCAAGCATTAGTTAATCTGCAAATATCAAATTTGGTGAAATCATTTCCTACATCCCATTTCTGTTGTTCTGAAATGCAAATATGATGAAGCTGAGTGTTTCCAGTTCAAGAGTGGTTTTAATAGCCCATGTTTATCTCCTTGATGTCGGTAGCACTGGAAACTCGAAAACCTCTCACGCATGGAAAGGAAACGACAGAAATACACCAGCACTGAGAACTTTTAAAACTTCAAACGTTGCTCATTTGATACAGTGATGGGTGGTATTGTACATATTGTGCTATTGATGGTGAACTCGTTCTCCACTTGCGTTCCTTGAATGTTTGATTTCTTATCCGTTGTACTCTGCACCAGAATAAGTTCCTGTTTAGCATTCAGAACAATGCACCGCATATCCTCAAAGTATCCTATATGCAATTTTAGAGGTACATACGCAGAAAATCTCTTGTACTCCTCTACTTTTGTATCCATTGGCTTGTCTATAAACCATTCAGCATTTCTAATAATTTAAATCAGAGGAAGAAGCAGAGACATACGTTTTAACAGTTGATGTTATGACTAAATTGCGTGTACGCTCAATTTAAGTCCTGTTAAGTTCATGTCGTACTTCATTAAACAGGAACGCTAAAGCATTACATGTGTGGCTGGATGCCACTGTAACAGTACAATCCGTTTTCATAAATGATCCATCAAGATATATGAAACTCTTGCATGGAAAAGTTAAAAATCTTGGTGTGGGATAACAACCCTGGTTTCATCATTTTTGTTAAATGTGGTTGAAACATAAACTCTATGCAAGAAGTATTCCTAGCTTATAAACACTCCTCATATTCCGCTAGGATAGTTACATCGAATGGTATCATTGCATGGTTTCGGATTCAGTTCTGTTGCGAAGCTCCGTGCTGTGAGTTGTGACTTTGGTTTTATACCTTACGCCCATCCTGCCTTAGTTGACAATACAGGGACGCTGCGATCCTATTTCCACAAATGCTTTTCTATCATTAAATTGCAGATGAAGTTTGTTATTAGCCTCTGTGATATTCAGAATGCTAAAGTCTTGATATCGACAACAACCGCAGAACATATTCTTCTGTCGGTGAAGTACCATTATAACTCTTCGCACTGCTACAAGTCTCCAAATGACTCGAAATCGTAGATGTTATTTGTATTTTTCTTAACGTACACCACCCATTATGTTCATGGCCCCCAGAAACATCTAAATTCACAATTTCACATTCTTTGGATTTCCACATGGTCTTCGGTAATGTATCCCACGTAAACACACTATGGAATCTTGAAATTCTGAAATGTTTCCTGACAACCTTGAGGAGTCTGTCCAGTAGAACCACCAAACCGGCTTTTTTTAAAAAAAATCTATGGAGTTACCTAGTCCTTTCTTGTATGGTCGCAGGTATAGTCCTTTGCCGATGACTACTGCTCCCATCATGTGGTTTTGTCTTCTTTATTCCTCTAGCTGCTCCTGGGAGTTCTGCACGTTCTTCACTACTATGGCAATAGCCGCAGCACCACCAGTGAGTGGACCTATCGCAAAGAGACCTGCAAAGGGAGGAATGAGAAACGAAATAATTCTGCCTTATGTCTCGGGTATCGGCAGAACCATGGGTGCTTTGACTGGTCCTTTATACTTCCAGGGACATTTAGCTGCATTAGTCGCTGTCAGGATACAGTTTATCAAACACTACTTCTTCGTCTTCTTCATCATTGTCTCCTTCTTCTTCAGTGCCCGACGTGCAGCGTCCATAGCTTGCTGGAAGTTCACACTCAAGGCCATCTTAATTCCACCACGCTTTGTTTTATCAGCTACAAATGCTGCAGTGCACTGCCCTACACAAATGTCCTTTCTCGAACGTATTGCCTTGGCTTTATCAACTGAAATTCGTCTACAGGGTGATTTCCTGAGAGATTTTTATGTTTTTCGTATGCAACGTCGTGTTCCAAACATGCCTCTTCAAGCAGGTTAATCCCCTTATCACCGCAAGTCAAATGTTTTTGAAGAATTGTACCAGGTCCGCCGGAATGTGCAATTCGCAAGGAAGTTTGTCGATAATACCACCACCTCCTATAATTTGTCTCCTATCACGCATGTTGTGCTACTGTACTGGTTGTGCACTGTGCACCCCATTATATAGCAAATGCAAATCGTCAGCGTCAATCCAGCTGCTTTGTATTGCACGAAAACCAAGCCATTTAACGAGAGCTCTATTCGCTCGACTTCTTATGACATACTATATGAGAAACACATGTAGTTCAGAACTCTTCTGTATTTCCTTTGTGTAAAACCATCCTGAAATTTCAGTGCCACTGAAATCCCTTAAGACGTAAGTTCTTGGATTTGTTCTCTGCGCTTTGGAAACTGTAAATATCTCACTCGGCCAGGTTTGGAGGTATGACTTCTCAAATGCTATCTTGGGTTTTGAGATATGTACCAAGTGACTTGCATTAAATTTCTGTTAATGTGCATCCAGCATTTTAATACGATAGCGCACCCTGCCCATTAGTCCATAATCGTGAACATAGAATGGTCTCTTTTCTATTGTGTTATGTTTGGTTCGATTATACTCTGAAATTAATTCTTGGAAAATATCTGACCACTTCCATGAGCCGCAAGGATTAAAATGCACGCACATATGACATTCTATTGTTCTGTTGAGACGTTTCATGATACTTTCCTTCAGGTCAGTGAATGTTGAGTAGTGATGTATTCCATACACTGCATGAAGGTCTTGAAACGGGTATTGTAAAACTCTCCACCGTGACCGGTTTGGAGCTCGTCAGAGCATCGATTCATCTCTGTCTGCAACAAATGCTCAAGCGTCTCCATGATGTGCCTAAGGAAATTTGCAGTATCTGTCAATAACCATTAAAATATATTTGAATTCATTATTCTCATGTGAATATTCCCTCATATCTACATGATCAGCCTGCCATAAGTCATCCGAACCTTTCAATCATATAATGACTATGAGGGAATTTTTTTGTGTGCTGGTTTGGGAAGTTCTCAAACTATCGTCTCCACATTTATTCGAAAACAAAACCCCTCTCTCTAAACTGTGAGGTTGTTGACATAATGTCACTTGAATGAGTGGTATTGCCCCAGCATCTGATGCCATGAGCAGTCGTAGTCGATCTATTATCTCATTGGGATCATCATAGTGTATTCACTGGGGGGTCGATTACTAGCTCTTTTATGTTTAGTGTCAATACCATCACCACTGCTACACTGAACATCTAATGATAGTAATAATAATAATGGTTTTATAATATCTCTATAATTTGCACTACATTGGTTTCCTGCTTTCCTGTGTACACCAATCAGCTGTAGTATTTCATCATACATATACAGACCTTTAGGTGGAAAGTTTACTGTTTTTGAGGGTTTTAGGAAAATGAGGTTCAGTAGACCTGGTATTCTTAGACATTCCGTATCCCCTATCTGTATTATTTCTCCATTTAAAGTTATAGGCGGCGTGCCCAACAGTATGGTTTTTCGCCACTGACGTTGAATGTTTCGTCTATCCTAGCATCGCTGTGATGGTTAATGAAACCTGCAGTAGAATCATCGTCATCGTTATGTAATTTTGGTGAGAGTTCATCGAGAGACTCCTCAGGAACCATAACTTCTCTCGATGAACCGTGTGGTTCACAGACTGCACCTTATCTACATTTTGCTCAACCTTTACTGTTAAGTAATTTACTTTCTTTTCAGTTTTGTGTACTTTCTTTCTCCGAATAATCTGGATGCTCATTTCTGGTTCCTTAAACAAAGCATCTAATTCGTCTGGGCATACGGCCATAGAGAGGTTTTGAGAAACAGGCATTTTCCATCTATGTACAAACGCATTCTCCATCTATGCAAACCTATCTTCCCAGGCTGAGTAGCTGACATATGGTGCAGTAACATAATCATCACTTTTTTCATAGCTATACACAGAGAAACTCTTGGACGTTCTCTCTGTACCTACCATCTTTAAGTTTTCTTGATTTATCAATAACAAGAAACCTGTTCTCTGTGTGATTGCAACAATCTAAGCATATCCTTACAAATTCATTGAATGACATATCAGTTCATTCATGCACCTTGTAAATTTGTGTTTAATTCAAATTGTCTTGTTTGAAAGCTATAATGAGATTTGAATTATCCCTAAAAATGGTTTTGGTATTCTGAAATATAGATGACTCAAGTAAAATATGTCAAAACCCACATGATGACCAAAACAGAAACTTTGTAGAATTTGATACTGGTTTTCCATAGCAACATCGTCAAATACAAACACTGTGTTTGGCTTTAGTTTTTCTGGTGGGGTAATTTCACTGCATTCATTGAATGCCACGTATGTGACACCATCGACACATTGCAATATCTCCTGTAATAGTAGGTATTTGGGTTGAAAAAGTAGTTTTGAGAACACAGAACCATGTTCAAAGCAGACTCTATCTGGGTGTGTTAGCAGTGATATCAGAACATTTGTCATACCACAACTTGATGGTCCTACAGCTATTGGTCATAGATTTTCAGGAGGGAGTATCTCATTCTTCTTTTTCTTCTGGTCCTCTTCCACACTGTTACTGGACCAATCACTTAGAAAAAAGTTCTCACACTTTCCCTGTCCTACCATGATACCGACTACATCGGGTATTTGTGTGTGACGCTCTTATATAGGGAAAAAACACACTTGTAATTATGTTTGTAGCAGCTATAGCGACACCATCTTATCTTCTGAGCTACCACAGCTATGTTACAATTAGAGGGTTATGAAATAAGAAATAACACACAGGATTTGCGACAGTAGACATACTTTATTTATATTTCAGCAATTATACGTAGGCTGGATTACATCAACAATAAAGAACACTGCTTAATATTTTACAGTATTTCCAAAGTAACTGTTTCTTGTGTGCACTAAATTCCCCATGCATTTCCCTCAAATATATTTTAATGTCATAAAACTCAGGCATTCCATCAAAACATGTAGCGTGGAGGGACTCCACACCTATCGGAGTCGACTTTGGCACTGCTTTGAAGCATTGTTCTACATCATCTACATGGGCACCACTCACACGGAGATAATTCACAATGTCATTGTATACAGTTCAAACACATGTCAGCCAGTAGCTCTGTCTCTAAGAAACAAAGATATAGTCATCTTCTGTCCAAATAAGTTTGTAACAGTAGAATGTCATAAACAAATAGATGTGTCTCCAGGTTGCACCCTGAGTGCTGCATCATTATACATGACATGATGGACAGTCTCAGACCACTGCAGCAAATGTCCAGGGAAGAATGAGGTAGGCTGTACTCAGTAGTCAGCTGTGCCCTGATATAGGGTATTGCATGACAAAGTTCTTCTCATTCCACCTGGGCAAGCTACATTTTGTTTCAACACATTGTCAATCTCCATCACAACATGCCAGTCATCATCTGTTGCTGCTTCTATGCATATATTGAAACGCTTTGGTTCACTAGCAGTTAAATTACATGTGTACCTGAATAGTACAAACAGCACACTGGTAGCAGCAGCTGGTACCTTCTCATCCACAGTCTGCTCACACAGTATGACTGGAATGTTCCACAGTTCATTGGATGGTGTGTATGTTGTAGTCCAGCACAGATCTCTGGAGTCCATATTTGTATTTGTCTGTTGAGTGTTCTATTCCAACATGCCGACCAATTCCACTATAGGATCAAAGCCACTGCTACTGCTGCAGGTCCTGGCAATGTGCATATCACCTCCATTGCTGGAGACAGAGGAGGAAGAACCATAACATGCGATATTAGCAACTACAGACAGAGAGATGCCAGAACATGTATTATTATTAGTAGTAAGCAAGGTGCACTTACTGTTCTGCTTCTTCTTCATCCTTTTCTTATGCTGTTGGTGGACATTACATGGTCTCAGCTGCTTTTGCAGTTGATGTTTCGTGATCTGTCCACTGATTAACTGATCAAGACTGCCTCATATCCCTACATCATTATAATGTGACCAGAATTTAAATATTGAGTCAGTTTATTGACTTCAGCAGTATTTCTACAGTGAATTCCTGCCAGTCAATAAGTTGCCTCGAAGACTGCTCGTATTCCATAACAGCACCCTGCATGCAGCCCTTGGTTGTTGCACATGAAAGCATGATAGAATATTTGGCATGTGGTCCAGTGATGTGTGCCCAGCAGTCAGTATAAACTGTGGGTAGAGGTGCAGACACTGAGCAGATGGATGGGTGTATAGTGGGTAACACTATAGGGATGCTTTTCATTTCACCAGATATGTTTTTAGAGATCTATATAAGGTCCACAGTCCTGCCCTCTGTTCAAATATTGCGCAAAATAGTCAATGAGATATTATATGCCGTAATTAATATTATTGTTCTTACAGAGAAGGGAGGCAAGTTGCAGAACTGGAGGTTGCAGGTTTGAAGTAATATTAATTTTTACGTAAATCCATCGATAAGATTTAAGGAAAAATAATTTATCACATCCATGCAAAGGCATATCGATTCAATTAATTAGTCAATTAATTTGATAGCGCAATTGTTTATATAAAATGGTACAAGGTTTCTGGGAGGGTTGATTGAAGGCGGGGGGATATCCCAGAAAAATGGGGTGGAGATATGTAATAGGTTAAAGGGTGATGTAGAATAGAACACTAATTAATTGGTCAAATCAGCTTGTAGCTCAACTGACCTGTTTCTTAGATATCAAAATTGGGGCCAAAACAGAAAAAGGTCACAATACATTAAGGGAAGTGGGAGAGAGTGACATGGAAAACCCATGGCGTCATCTAAAGGAGGTGATAATTATTCGCTCAATTACTTAATTTGCATATAAATTTCATATCAAAGGTGCACCAGAACTGCCATTACCCTACAACTAACGTTAGGGTGAAAACCCTGATATAATAGGTCACATTATTGAAAGAAGTAAAAGTTTTTTGCAAATCTGGTGATCACCAACACAATGGCGGTAGCAGAGCAATAATGGTCTTGGAACTCACTCTCATATGAGAGCTGGGAAACTCTACCTATCAGCGTAAAGCATTGTCAGGCACAGCACATCTAGTATACTGGAATATAAGGTTATAAAGAAATAGAAAATGGAACTAGTCATCATTCTAGATTGTCTGAGGACTGTTTACATTGACATATACGTCTTCATATGGCGGCAAATGTATACTCCTACATTAATTGATATACAGAGTGAACCGCCAACACATAAAAAATATCTCACAAATTTTGGTAGAGTGGGTCATAGATGTCGTGTGATTCGATAAAGAATAGTTGCTGTTCGTTACACTTTTTACTCTGCTCTATCCATGTATGTCTACTACACTGAAAATTTCTACACAGCAGTGCAGTTGCCAATGTTACAGGGCATGCACCTTGTTTGGAAAGAAACTTGTTCTATTCATTCAAAGTACTCATTCTTGATAACAATAATTCCGAATTTATGCTTTGGCCTCAATCGTGTATTTTGAGCTACACAGTGTTTATTAGGTTTAAACAGGACACATGATAAAAGAGCTGGGCTTACTAGTGAGCAACACGTTTGTTTGCTATCCTCCGCAGCAAGCACAGAAATACTCGTTTTGTAAATAATACACTTTTGCCCGCTCCCAGTTAACTATTTTTTCAAGATGCGTTTCGCTATTTTCTTTACTCTAAGATATCTTCATTGGGAGCCAAACGATAATGTTTTGTCGTTTTTAGATTATCAAACAGTTCATGTTGCGTTTTTATGTAAATAAGTAATTTCTTACAGTTTGCAAGGATCTGCATCTCCTCTCATCTGGACTGGAGGTCGCACTACCGCTTTATTTCTGGAACATAATCATAGATTTGTATTCTGAACTTGTTCGCACTGTTCACCATGTTTGCCTTTTTTTGTGGCGTACTATAACTCTTTTTCCACTAGTAATAGCTATGTGTTTGAACACTATGCTTTTAACAATGTAAATATAACTTCATTATTTGTTTATTGATCTTTGGTTCGTTTACCTGCATGTTGCCAACCTAACAAACTATATGTTAGAGCTGACATCTATTCATGATATTTATATCTGCATGTATGTGTGTGTGTGTGTGTGTTTGTTTGTGGGTGGGTGGGTGGGTGGTGGGGGTTGTGCTTTGAGGGCCCTTTTTATTTTTTTATAGTGTGTGTGTGGAGGGGGGATGGGGGCGGGGGAGGCGTTGGTGTTTAGAGTTGTAGAGTGTTGAATACGAATGTAACATCTGTTAGAGAGTCGTTGAAAGCTTTGGTGAACAGCTGATTCGACGTTTGGTCAATGTTCTGTGGAGGGATTTATGGACAAGTGAGTGAAAGGGTATTTGGTGGTATTATTATTATTATATTAATCATCTTTGGCAGCATCATTCCATTATGTTTTTCTATTGGTATAAACAATGAATAGTTTGGCATGTGCACTTAATAGTTCCACAGGGCTTTCCTTTCCGGTTTGGTTTTATGTATGTGGGAACACTGTTGCAGGATAAGGAGGTGTTTTTTTGTTGATTCTATTTTTTTCATGTTATAAAGGCACATTTGCATGCCGAGCGTGAGTTTCCTCGGAAACGCGAGATATTAATTAAATAAATAATCAGTGACAAATAAATAAAGCCTATGGCACACAACTGCAGCGCTGTGTCGCTGATAAAACAAAAGCACAATTACGTTACTCGTATGTTTGTTTAAGAAAGGAGAGCTCTGGTTGAAGTGGTGCGAGAAGCACGTATTTTAGTTTATTGTCTGGCACACCGCCATATTTCATGTTACAGAAAATTACTGCGAGTTGCAACCATACTAGGCACTCGATTCTGAAAAGAATTTATATTTATAAAAGTAAGTAGGATTGTGAACTGTAGGCTTATTCATTGAATATATCTGATTTAACTAACTGTGTAATTTTTTTGTTTAGTAGACAATCACCTCTGTACGACGTTTTGGCATGGCTGGCAAATTATTGTAATATTGAGATTTAGTTTATGAGTCCGCACCTACCGCAGCAGTCTTTGGAAACGATTTAATTACGAAGTCCGATTATTTCAGTTTTATTTCACGGTCAACTACGAGTAACATTGCCTTTACGAAAAAGCCATTGTCAAGCGTCTGATACCGAATAATTAAAACCTGACGACTCATAGGAGAGACAATCATACAGATAAAATAATTAATATTTTATTTTATTTTATTTATTTTATTAATTTTATATTGGCGACTGCGGGTCGGACTTGTTATTTTGTCATTTGTTACATTGTTCTCTTTGTTTCATGTGAAAAATCAACTTTCTGGACCTGGACTTGACTATATGAGAAATAACAAAAATCAGAAGATATTTGCCAATTATAAAATTTTGCGGGAAGACGCAAAGAAGCTTCCAGCAAAATAAGGTAAGACGCAGCATCTTTGCATTAGCAGGCTTGACCAGACGTATAATTCAGTGTATTAGCTTTTCAGTAGATTCTGTAGTGTTTCTTTTCCGCATAACAGTTTCAGTGATAAATTCCATTCTCAGTATTTTTCCTTAAACAATAACGTATACAACAATACCAATACACGAGCGTACAATATGGCCGACTTCTGTACGATATCATGTAACATGGCCAGCAGCCATTACCAATAATCTCAAATTCAGTTTATATTTTTAAATTAACAGACAGCCATTGTTGCTACGACCGATTCATGCTCAACTGCATTTTATTTTAAAATCAGTGTCAAATATTTTCTTGAAACATATATCACGTGTGGCATGGTAATAACTAGAAAACAATACGCAAAAATGGAACAGCAAAGACGTACTATTCAGACGCAATCCGACTCGGACGAGAGACAAATGTTAGAAATTACTTTACGACAGCAACCGGTAGTGACGATTCATCAAACATTGACGCGAGTGTTGACGAAAATTTTGACAATAGGCCTTCCACCACAAAAATTTCAAAGTCTCAATCAGAGCCCATGTTAATGCATGACGTCACGTCTAATGACGCGGCGGGGGCAGAGACCTTGCAAACGGTAAACATTGCCGACATGTTACAAATGCTAATGAAGCAAAACGCCGAAAACATGGCAACCTTACAGACGCAAAATGAACAGTTAAAGACACAAAATGACGGAATCAAATCTGATCTCATAGCACTCAAGACAGGTAATGACACTTTATGTAAGCGTGTGGAACTTATAGACGCCACACTGACCAAACAGATGACTGAACTCAGTGCTAAATTTTCCCAGCTTAATACGAGACAAGAAAAGACTACAACTGACGTAGCACTTTTACAGACACAAGTAAAAAACCTTAATGTCACGTGTGAAGTTCTTACTGAACAAATTCAAACATATCCTTCAGTACATGACAACCTTGAAAAACGAATTACTGACGTACAGAATAAATTTGACAATGTTGAACAACACCTGACTGACATCTTACAATCTGATGCCACAGCTCATTTTCAAAACATTAATAAAGAATTTCATGATTGGGTAGTCAACAAAGACAAACATTTTGATAGATGCTTACGTGAAAATTTACCAACAATTGTGCACGACTCCGTAGCGCAATACATTACTAATAACAAACAGCTGATCAGTGACGCAGTACAATCCGTCACTGCACCCATGAGACAATTCACCGATCGACCACAGTCTGAATGTAACGAAAATATCAGTCAAAATGCACAGTCCAGGAACCAATATACATTCGAGTATGACACACACATACCGCACACGACAAACACACAAGAACAAAACACACCACGACTACAACACATACCACGATGTGCAAACACAAACACAAGCTATTATCATGGTAAACCACAGCAACATTATCGTAATTACTCGCCAGCTGGACATAGCAGTAATTACAGTGGGACAAATCCATATCATAATGCAAAGGAAGACGAAAGCTTAATGAAACACAAGCAATTTCAGATTTTTATCCCAGAAAAACGAACCATTCATCCGGTGATTTTTCTCAAATCTTTTAGTAACGCATTTCCACGCACTTGGAGTGACCGGAAAAAGATTTCATATATTGTCGGTTACATCCAAGGCGATGCAGCTGTCTGGGCATACAGTCAAGCTGACGTATGTACCACGTACAGTGAGTTTGAGCGTGCTTTTCTGAACAAATTCTGGTCGCAATCCGTTCAGGAGCGACTCAGAAGACAAATTTTAGAACCTGAAACTTTTAACAGTAAAAATGGTAACTTACGCAGATATTTTGAAAAATACTTGAACATGGGACACTTTTTAGACGAACCAGTCGCAACGCTAGATATACTCCGTGCGTTGAAGGCCAAATTGCCTTTCAACATTAAAGAAAAACTCCTACATATCCCGGATGACGATTCAGATTATTTTTTAACAGCTTTAGATTCGGTTGACATGTTACTTGAAGATCAGCGCTTCGCGCGGCAAAACAGCAGCCACAGTGTTTACACTAGTGGTATGCAAAACATGCAGGCTTGCCAACACAATTCTGGCGCGCCCACAGTTGGATACGCGGTGCAACAAAAACAGCAAACTCACATGCCGTCTCAGTACGGACATCAAAATCAACACGCGTATTCCAATACAAACAATAGTTACAACAGTAATAACATTTCATGCGGCAATCCATACAAAAGGCACCGCGGTAATAACTACAACGGTAACAACGGATACAAAGGTAATAACAAAAACACAAACAGAAATAGAAATAATAATAACTACGAGCCAAGACAGCATCAAGGTTGGACTCGTAACGATCAGTACTTTCATTCAAACTCTGCTTTACCACAGCAGCCACCAGGTCAAAATTGGAGCATACCTTACGACCGACAGGTAAGTTATAATGCGCAACAGCGACAACAACCGCAAAAGTTTGGAGATCATAATAGGCAATATCCGAATGTGAATATAATAAAAATGACACCTGATGCACAACCTCAATCTGTGTCAGTACCTAGTACAAATGCTAATCCAACAAACTAGAAACAGTCACTACTTTGCCCCAGGTCGTGGCTGAAGAATCCTTGGGGGGCGGCTTCAATGTTAATCAGTTATTTGACATCACACTTGAACAACGGAATAATGATATGCCGAGTAATTCTAAACAAAAACTACCTGTTTTATTTATAAGATACAACCACAATAACAATATATCAGATGAACTTTTACAAGACAGTACACAATGTCGTTTAAACACAAATGAAATTGTTTTAGCATCCACTACTGGTGTAGTAGGTGGGATTCCAACTACTATTAGCCTAGATACAGGTGCAGCTGTGAGCGTTTTATCTTTTAATTTTTATAAAAAGATGTGTGAATTGGAACCTGTGCCTGAGTTTCCTGCCCAAAACTGTAAAATAACTACTGCACTAGGTAATAAGTCATGTAGGGTTACGAAGCAAGTTTTTGTAAACGTTAAAATAGGTAATGGAACCGTACAATGGCCATTCCTGGTTGTAAAAATCCTTGTGACTAATTGCATATTAGGAATAGATATTATGAGCGAGAAGGACTGCATTATAGACTTCTCCAAAGGTAAATGTATTTTAAATGATAAAAGCAGGGTAATTATTATTGATTTGGACAGGAGAACTCTAAAGCATGACAAACACTGTACAGGGTACAAGGTTCAGTTAGTACTTGACAAAGACGTTCAAGACATGCAAACACACTCATCTGACGCAGAGCTAATGGCCTTGAAAACATTGCTTGATCATAAGATAAGTGAAGCTACAGCTCTCAGTGTACATGAACGTATAAAACTACAGGAAGTGTTATCCAAATATTTACAAGTTTTTACCAAACGATTAGGTGTTATCAACACGTATGTGTACAAGATTGAAGTTAAGCCTCACAAGATCTTCTACCATAAGACATATAACGTACCGTTATCTCAACGACCTTCTGTGTGGCAAGAATTAAAACAAATGTTAGACTGGAAGGTCATTGAACCATCCATCTCACCTTACTGTAGTCCTCTACTTGTTGTCAAAAAATCAAATGGAAGCATTAGGTTAGTGTTAGATGCACGAGCTAATAATGAAATAATTTTACCGGTACACACAAAACCTGAAAATTTAGAAGAGCAATTACAGAAATTTCTAGATGCAAAATATTTTTCCACAATAGATCTCGCTAATTCGTTTTGGCAGGTGGGTATCACTCCTGATTCTCGGAAATATACTGCATTTATGTTCGGGGGGCGAACCTATCAGTTTTGTGTTCTACCCTTCGGACTGAATGTCAGCTCTGGGGTATTCATTATAGCCCTGGATACCGTGCTTGGCGACGATTTACTCGAGACAGTCACACACTATGTAGATGATATACTGATAGCTACACAATCCTGGAATGAACACGTTGACACACTTCAAAGAATTTTAGAAAAATTTGCACAAGCTGGAGTCACAGCCAATCTTAGAAAATCAAAGTTTGGTTGCAGTGAGATAAAGTATTTAGGGCATATCATTAATTCACAGGGCATACGTCCGGATCCCAGTAAATTAGATGCTATCAGAAACTTTCCTAGCCCTCGAACTAAAGAGCAGTTAAAATCATTCCTTGGGCTATGTTCATTTTTCAGACGTTTTTTGCCACAACCACTTTTGAACAGTAAACATCTGCTAAATCTACTCAGAAAGAATCAAGTTTGGATCTGGTCGGAACAGTGCCAGAATGACTTTAATACAATTAAACATGCTTTAGTGAATGCTAACATATTGAGCCATCCAGATTTCAATTTAGATTTTTGTATGACTTGTGACGCTTCAATACTGGCTTGGGCTGTTGCTTATTTCAAGTTGTAAAGAATAAAGAGGAGGAACAGATAAGAATTATTGGGTTTGCGAGTCGCACTCTAAGTGAATGTGAGCGTACATACTCCACTACTGAGTTAGAAACACTTTCCATAGTATGGGCATTCAAGAAATTCAATTATTATTTATTTGGAAAACATACAGTAATTTACACCGATCACCAGGCCCTGACATTTTTGTTAACTTGTAAACTTGTACATCCTAGACTATCACGATGGGCAGTTACACTTCAGAACTACTCTTTTGAAATTAAGTACATAAGAGGTAAGGACAACACCATTGCAGACACTTTGTCTAGACTTCCACAAGGTATGAATGATACCAACAGTGACTTAGAAAATATAAATGACTACAGGATTCTCTTAATGCAAGACAAGCAGTATCACCAATATTATATTGATTTGTGCAGAAACATGGCTGAATTACAAAAATCTGATCCTCACTGGTATAAAATAATAACATTACTGGTAGAAAAACACAATCATCCTTTGACTAAGTATTACAAGTTACACAATGATGTGCTATTTTACCGCCGACATCCAAATGCTACTAACTGGTGTGTATGCATTCCCAAAGAGTCTGAACGTAATTTAATTTGGCACACACACTTAGTTTGGGGTCATTATGGGACAAAAAAGTGTTTAGCGAAGCTCAGTACATACTGTTATTTTAGCAATATGAGAAGAAAAATTTACAGGGAACTGAAAACATGTCATATGTCAAAAATCAAAACCCCAGAATTTATCCACAAAAACAGATTTACATTCTATTTTACCTAGTAAACCCCTGGAAATTCTGTGTACTGACATCAGTGGACCGCATCCAGCAAGCTCTGGAGGCGTCAAATATATCTTAGCTTTTTACGATATATTTTCTAAACATGTTAAACTTTATGCTTTAAAATCCGCCACTGCAAGTGCTATAATACGAAGATTCTCAAGTGATTACCTGACGCACGTGGGAAAACCTAAAGCAATTCTATCAGATAATGCAGCATACTATTCTGGGTACAAATGGAGAAATTTCTTGAAGGACAATAACATTAAAAGTATATTTATTTCGAGGTTTAGTCCACAATGTAACGCGACCGAGAGACTTTTCCGAGAATTAAACCGTTTCATGAGGACCTATATTTCATCAAAACATACTAATTGGGTGTCCTACCTAAGTCTTTTCGAAGACGTACACAATAAGTTAAATATTTACGATACAAATTACACACCTAACGAGATCATGTTCAATTGCAAACAGAACGATCAGTGGATAGAACCATTACCTAAGTTGTCAGACAAGGAAATCACACCTGAACAGAAAATAAAATAAGTATTGACTACGCTGACACATCACGCACAGATACGAAACAAACATCACAGAAACATAATAAAAAGAAAACAAAAATTCGAGGTAGGAATGCTTGTACTACTTCGTAGTCATCATAAATCTGTTGCACTCAAACGACGCAACGCTAAGTGGCGTCTGCTATATGAAGGACCTTATATAATTGTTAACATACCGCACCCTGGTGCGTATCTGTTACAACATCGTAGAACTAACAAAATTATTGGGCTATACGCACACCGAGTTCTTAGAGCATTTCATGCTGAATAATGTCAAAGACATACCCATCAAAATATTGCTAAGCAACTCGAAAAACTCTGTTGCTACAACACAGATAATAAGTAGTATAGAAATTTTCATTTCAGCGTTCCAGAGTCGCAGTTGAAGACAGAAGAACTTTTCTTTCAACGCCGCGGCTCCACCGAGGAGACTGAATATTAAAGTAAAATTTATGATTACGTAGCAGTGAATGATATTAATTTTTCACGGAACATTTGTTATTGTAGGTACCACTGACTTGGTATGACACCTGACGAACCGACAGACGTCATCTGTGAAGCGATCTTTTACTTTGAGAAATAGATTAGACGCACATCTCTCAACACGAAAAGCATCTACCAGTAGTCAAGGCCACACAGACACTCTACACACACGCAAAAAAAAAAAAAAAAAAAAAAAAAAAAAAAAAAAAAAAAAAAAAAAAACGCGAGGAATCGAACATTTTCTCTCTCTTACTATTTTGAAAATTTATTGAGTAGTGAAAACGCCTGGTCTTGCCTACTGATGTAATGAATGTTGTGTCTAACCTATCTTAATTTCAGATGACATCACAAAAAAAAAAAACATCGATAATATCCCAGCAAAACCGCTAAAGAGGATGTAAATATCTGCAATTCATGTAATCAAATGTGACACAATGTAATAACCTATAGCGATGTAATGATGATGTAAACATGTTTATGTGCAACTGTATTATGTTTATGCTAAGAAAATATGTGACGTGTGTATGTATAATTACTTATTTTCTTTTTAACTGATGTATCATGTAAAAATTTGAACAAAACGAGTGCCAAAAAGACATTGCATAGTGAACCTCTGTTCACGGACATTAACGAACATTACTAACTTTGCAACTACGCAGAAACCTATGTGAAGGAAACGGTTAATGCCATTCATTATGCATCGTACCTATGTAAATGCGATGAACGATTTCCTTGATTAATAACTACGAACATTTAGGTGAGCTATATTCAGCAAAAAACTGAGAATGTGAAGTGAATAATTCGTGCATCGTCTAGTGACATTACTACAGTACCCAACTTCAAGATGTTAACTGGATTAAATGGACACAAAGTGCCTGTCCAGAAAACAACACGACGGGTGGAAGAATTTTGGTTGGAACTTCAGGGAATGAAATGTTCTCGAAATGTGACGGACACGCTTACCTGGACTGTCCAAGGATCGACGCCAGCTATGTGCCGTCCGAGGTTCTGCAACCAAGCTTCCACGGAATGTAAAAAACGAACTGCACGTGGACCAATTACTCGACGGGTCACGTCTGATCTGTAATAAGCAATGCTTTTACTCACTACGAACTGCATCACAACGACTATAATGGAAATAGGAAATGGACACGCTTATGTATTAATCACGTTGTTATACAACGATGTTACTGTGATCAAAAAACTTTACCACGACGATACTAACCTGTAAAAAATTATTGTGCAGCAGATGAATATGAACTGTAATAACGACACGATGTGTATAGGTCAACGCACCTGAAAAATACGGACATTTTTCTTTGAAGTATTTCAAAACAATACTATGTAACTAAGAACATTCAACAATCTAAGTTGTATTGTGTTATAACGAATATTGTAAATTTAAAACTAAGTTACCTGTCATAGAATGTAGTCTTCATATGTAATCTTGGTTGAAAATTTTCTTTGTGCAACGGCTGAGAAACGCGCGCACACGAACAATATGAACTGCAATACTGTGCCGCATGATCTAACTGTACGACATAACGGCAGTCACACAGACGCTTCTGCGCATGCGCGCACTCTATCTGCCAACATAAGAACTTTTACGGCGCACCCGCGTCATTCAAAGTTGTATATAATGTGTATAATGTGTATAATGTAGGTCATGTAAATAGTTGTAGATAACTTAGATGTTCTTGTGCCTTTAGGTGAATTGCTCGCCTGCAGGTGTGTCCTTTCGCCTCGCAATTCAGGGGGCAATATAAAGGCACATTTGCATGCCGAGCGTGAGTTTCCTCGGAAACGCGAGATATTAATTAAATAAATAATCAGTGACAAATAAATAAAGCCTATGGCACACAACTGCAGCGCTGTGTCGCTGATAAAACAAAAGCACAATTACGTTACTCATATGTTTGTTTAAGAAAGGAGAGCTCTGGTTGAAGTGGTGCGAGAAGCACGTATTTTAGTTTATTGTCTGGCACACCGCCATATTTCATGTTATAGAAAATTACTGCGAGTTGCAACCATACTAGGCACTCGATTCTGAAAAGAATTTATATTTATAAAAGTAAGTAGGATTGTGAACTGTAGGCTTATTCATTGAATATATCTGATTTAACTAACTGTGTAATTTTTTTGTTTAGTAGACAATCACCTCTGTACGACGTTTTGGCATGGCTGGCAAATTATTGTAATATTGAGATTTAGTTTATGAGTCCGCACCTACCGCAGCAGTCTTTGGAAACGATTTAATTACGAAGTCCGATTATTTCAGTTTTATTTCACGGTCAACTACGAGTAACATTGCCTTTACGAAAAAGCCATTGTCAAGCGTCTGATACCGAATAATTAAAACCTGATGACTCATAGCAGAGACAATCATACAGATAAAATAATTAATATTTTATTTATTTTATTTTATTTATTTTATAATGTCTTCTCCTCTAGTGCTATATATATATATATATATATGTATATATATATATATATATATATATATGTTTTTGTCGGTTTTGGAGGGTATTTTTGTATAAAATTGTTGTGTATGCTGTATTTATTCCCTGTCTCTTGAAAATGTTGGTGATTGTATTCATGAGTTAGAGTTTGTCTGTCATTGTGTACCATAATGCGTTCTCTTTCATCTTTTTCTGGTTGTTCTGTGTAGTTGTTATGGTACTAAGAGTTTGTGTTTGTTACTATTATGTTGTTCTCTGTGGTTTGGTGCTTTGTGCCTTTATTTTAATTTTGTTGTTTAAGCTGGTGACTATGTTACTATTGTAAGCATTGTTTCATGCTATTTGCATTATTATGCCCAGTTATTTCTGGTGTTTTTCTTTGGTGACTGGCACTGTGTAGTGTTTACGGAGCATGTGCGAAAGTGGTGCTTGCTATTGTGAGTGCGAGTGGTTCAAGTTCTTTTGCTACTATTTTTGTGAAAATGATCTGTTCAATGTTGTTTACAAAAATATTTGCTAAGCCTCCTGAATCCGGGGACCCCATTGGCAATCCATCTTCTAGCCAATAAAATTCATCATTGCACCTGAAGTAATTTTGTTGTTTTAAGAGATATATTAATGTGCTACTGGTACTGGTGTGTTGGAATACATGTTTTCTATATCAAGGCAGCCGCTGTGGCTGAGCGGTTCTAGGCACTTCAGTCTGGCAGCATGCTGCTGCTGTTGTCACATGTTCGAAACTTGCCTCAGGCATGGATGTGTGTGATGTCCTTAGGTTAGTTAGGTTTAAGTGGTTCTAAACCAAGGTTACTGATTACCTCAGATGTTAAGTCCCATAGTATTTAGAGCCATTTGAACCATTTCTATAACAAATGAAAGGAGTGTTTCTGTATCTGGGATTTTTATATCTTTTGTTTGTTGCATTAGTTGTGTAGTGTTTTCAGTTGATTTGTGTTCTTATACTCTGAAATTTTCAGATAGTAATTTTAACATGTATCCTGCAAGCTTGTAAGTGGGATATTATCTAAAATCCAGTGTTGGCCTCACAGGAAGTTTCGGTTTGTGGGTAATTGGTTGGCTTCACAGGACAGGTGCAGTGTCAACTTTCTTTTCTTGTTATCCCGTATGATGTCTATATTTTTCAGAGTGTTATTTGGCTAGGTCTGGAATCTGTTTGTTGTGTATGAATTTAATTTTGTAATGTTATATTGCGAGATGAAATCTTGTGTTTTTTTTTCAGTGCATTTGTCTTTGTCTATAAGTATTACTGTGTTTCCCTTGTCTGCTTTGGAAATGATATCCTTTTCAATTTGAAGTTTACTCCTAAATTTTCTGAATTTTGCGGATTCTGTGTTTTTGTTGTTTTTATGTTGTTGCTTTTTTATAATGGTTATTATATTAGGGATTCATTTTTATCCGTTCTCTAGTTATTCCAATGCTGCAACTGCTGTGTTCATTACTGTTTTCCCTTGTCAAAATACTTTCTGCGTATATAATTAGTTCTCTATATAATCTTCGTCTAGTTCTGAATTTACTTTGTATTTTAATCCTTTCTTCAACCACTGTCTTTCTTTACTGTTTAATGGTCTCCATAAGTTTCATTCATCTTGGGTAGAATTTGTGTGTGTGTTGTCCTTGGTTGTGTGTAAAGTTATTGTGTTGGTTGATATTTCATCTATGAGCTGTTTCCATTCTTTGTACTGCAGTTTTTGAGTGCCTTTCGACTTTGCTGACCAGAGGGGAGAAAACTGTCGTATTATTAATGTGTTTGCAAGTTGAAGATATGTCTTATATAACTCGTAATTTAGCTCTTGTTTTGTAGCGCGTAGGGATTTGATTTCAAGTTTTAACCACATTTTCTGAGCAGCGTGCATCTGTTTGATCGCTGAGTGAACTGTTTTTAATTTTTACATCGATATATTTACGTATAAGACCGTTACATTTGCATACAAATACATCTCACAAAATAACATTACAATATTAAAATGAGACCCAACAAACAGATTCCAGACAAAAGCAAAAAACACTCTGAAAAATATAGAGATCATACTGGATAACACAGAGAAAAGAAAGCTGACAGAGGTTAATCCCTCTGTGACTGTCCTCCGAAGCCAGCCAAAGATCGACAAACCGATACTTCCTGTGCGGCCAGTACTGGATTTCATAAAATCTTCCACTTACAAGCTTGCAGGATATATGTTAAAATTACTATCTAAAAATTTTCAAGTACAAGAAGACAACCACTGAAAACACTACATCGTTAATTCAAGAAATAAAAGATATAAAAGTCCCAGATACAGGAACACTCCTCTCATTTGATACACGAAACATGTATTCCAACACACCAGTACCAGAAACAATATAAATCATAGATAAGAATCTGAAAACTTGTTGTCAGCTCCCTGATGAACATACGAGGGCGGTTCAGAAAGTAACCTCCGATTGGTCACAGTGCAGGTTGTGGGGGGAGTAGCGACGCCATCTGTGCGTTCACGCACTCAACAGGTCAGTCGGCATCAAGCCGTGGTCGAGTGAACGTCGTACCTGCGCTAGTTTAGTTTTTGTGGCAGTTTGAAATGTGTGCTGCAATAGAAAACCCCGCCAAATGTGAAGTGCGTGCTGTCATAAGGTTTTTTACAGCCAAAGGATATTCTGCAGCAGCTATTCATCGTGAGCTTTGTGCCGTGTACGGACCAAGAGTTATGAGTGAAGGAGTTGTACGTGAATGGGTATGTTTATTTAAAAGTGGACGAGAAAACGTTCATGATGAAGAGAGGAGTGGTAGACCATCATTGGTGACTGACGAACTCTTTCAGACAGTTGACGCAAAAGTTCGTGAAAATCGACGTTTCTCAATGTCGGAGTTGTCTACTGGTTTTCCACAGATTTCTAAGACTCTCTTGTACGAGATAGTGACAGCAAGATTGGGTTACCGTAAGTTCTGTGCACGATGGGTGCCAAAAATTCTTACCGACCACCACAAAACTCAAAGAATGGCCTCTGCATTAGACTTTCTGTCATGTTATGAGGACGAAGGAGAACCATTGTTAAACAGAATCGTGACCGGTGACGAAACCTGGATTAAGTACGTGAACCCTGAGACAAAAGAACAATCAAAGATGTGGGCACATCAAATTCGCCTACCAAACCAAGAAAAGTCTCGCAAGATTTTTCTGCCAGAAAACTGATGGCAACGGTGTTTTGGGATGCCAAAGGGGTGTTGTTGGTTGAATTCATGGAATGTGGTACGACCATTAATCAAGACGTGTACTGTGAAACAATAAAAAAGTTACGACGGGCTATATAGAACAAACGCCGTGGTATGCTGACTTCCGGTATCGTTTTTTTGCACGATAACGCCCGTCCTCACTCTGCTCGCAGAACAACGGCCCTTCTTGAGTCCTTCAAGTGGGACGTTATCAACCATCCACCTTACAGCCCAGACCTGGCGCCAAGTGATTATCACCTCTTCATGCATTTGAAGAAATGGCTCGGGTCACAGCGGTTTGATGACGACGAAGAGCTCAAAGATGCGGTCACAGGCTGGCTCCAGGCACAAGCGGGTGATTTTTATGCAGAAGGAATTTCAAAGCTTGTGAAGAGATACGATAAGTACCTCAATCGCTATGGAGACTATGTAGAAAAATAGTGCAAAGATGTAGTTGTAAGATGTATATATTAAAATATTTTTATTTAACTTGGTGTATTTTTTTAAATCAACTGGAGGTTACTTTCTGAACGGCCCTCGTATTAAGGAAATAAAATAAACATGTTAATAAATCTCATAACACAACAAAATTACTTCCAATTCAATAATGAATTTTGTTTAAAATAAGATGGATTACCACTGATGTCCCCAGTCTCAGGAACCTTAGCAAATATTTTTGTAAACCACATTGAACAGATCATTTTCACAAAAAGGTAGCAAAATAATGCAACATATCCAGGTATATGGATGACATCCTTTGCTTGGTAGATGAACTGCAAACAAAAACTGAAAAACTACATACTGACATCAAAAAGTATATAAGGTTATAAAATTCACAACTGAAACAGAATAGAAAATCAAATTCACTTTCTAGATATAAAAAACAAAAAACAAAACAATAAACATATGTTTGAAATTTACTGTAAACCCTCAGCAATGGACAGTATCATTCTTCAAGCCTCAGACCACTTGCACTCTCAGAAACAAGCAGCACTTTGACACATGCTCACCATAGAAAAATACTAAAAATAACTGGACATAATAATGCAGATAGCACAAAACAATGGTTACAATAGTAACATAGTTACTAATCTAAACTACAAACTTAAAAGTAAAAGGAAAAGCCGAAAGTACTAAACCACAGAGAACAACACAAAATAAACCAACACAAACACTCAGTATCATAACAACTACACAGAATAATCAGAAAAAGACGAAAGAAAACTCGATATGATACTCAATGATATACAAACTCAAACTCATGAATAAAATCACCAACATTTTCAAGAGACAGGGAATAAACATAGCATACACAACAGGCAATTTTTTACAAAAATACAGCCAAAAACTGACATAAAGAAATATATATATCAGAAAGCAGACATATATTAACTACAGTGCAACACTTGTGAAGGTAGATTCATAGGACAGAAAGGTAGAGCATTTGCTGTCAGATACAAAGCACACATGAGTGCCTGGAAGTATGGCACAAACTACTCCATATTTGCTGAACACATAGGGGAAGATAACCACAAACGAACCACTAGAGGACAAGACATGAAAATAATTAGAATCAACAAAGAAAGCACCTCCTAACCCTGCAACAATATTACCACATACAGAACCAAAGCAGAAAGGAGAACCCTGTTAAATGATCAAGTACACGCGCCAAACAATCCATTGTTTATATTAATAGAAAAACATAATGGAATAAAGCTACCAAAGACGATTAATACAGTAATAATAATTATTATAATACCACTAAATACCTTTTCAGTCACTTGTCCATGAATCCCTCCTCAGAACATTGAAAACGAAAGGCAAACCAGCTGTTCACCAAAGCTTTCAGACACTCTCTAACCTCTATTTCATCCATATTCAGCACTCTACAGTTATAACCACCAAATTCTCCCACTTCCCTCCCACTCACATTAGAAAAAATAATAAAAATGGCCTTAAAAGCACAACCCCACCACCCACCCACCCACTCATACACACACACACACACACACACACACACACACACAAATATAAAGATGATGAATAGAAGTTAGTTGTAACATATATTTCGTTAGGTTGGCAGCATGTACGTAAACAAACGAAAGTGGAGGAAACAAATAATGAAGTTACAATATTTACGTTGTTAAACGCACAGTGTTCGAACAAATAGCTATAACTAGTGGCAAAAAAATAGTAGTACACCACAAAATAGACAGATATGGTGAACAGTGCTAAAAAGTTCAGAATACTAAATTATGGTTATGTTCTGGAAATAAAGTGGTAGCTCGACCTCCAGACCAGATGGGAGGAGATGCAAATCCCAGAAAACTGTAAGTAATTACTTATTTACATAAAAAAGCGACATTAACTGTTTGATAATCTAAGAAGGACAAAACTATATCGATATTGTTGTTGGTGTGGTCTTCAGTTCTGAGACTGCTTTGATGCAGCTTTACATGCTAAACTATCCTGTGCAAGCTCCTTCATCTTCCAGTACCTACTGCAACCTACATCCTTCTGTATCTGCTTAGTGTATTCATCTCTTGGTCTCCCTCTACGATTTTTATCCTCCACACTGCCCTCCAATACTAAATTGGTGATCCCTTGATGCCTCAGGACATGTCCTACCAACCGATCCCTTCTTCTAGCCAAGTTGTGCCACAAACTTCTCTTCTCCCCAATCCTATTCAACACCTCCTCATTAGTTACGTGATCTACCCACCTAATCTTCAACATTTCAAAAGCTTCTATTCTCTTCTTGTCCGAACTATTTATTGTCCATGTTTCACTTCCATACATGACTACACTCCATACAAATTGTTTCTGAAACGACTTCCTAACACTTAAATCTATACTCGATGTTAACAAATTTCCCTTCTTCAGAAACACTTTCCTTGCCATTGCCAGTCTACATTTTATATCCTCTCTACTTCAACCATCATCAGTTATTTTGCTCCCCAAGTAGCAAAACTCCTTTACTACTTTAAATGTCTCATTTCCTAATCTAATTCCCTCAGCATCACCTGACTTAATTCGACTACATTCCATTATCCTCGTTTTGCTTTTGTTGATGTTCATCTTATATCCTCCTTTCAAGACACTGTCCATTCCGTTCAACTGCTTTTCCAAGTCCTTTGCTGTCTCTGACAGAATTACAATGTCATCGGCGAACCTCAAAGTTTTTATTTCTTCTCCCTGGATTTTAATACCTACTCTAAATTTTTCTTTTGCTTCCTTTACTGCTTGCTTAATATACAGATTGAATAACATCGTGGAGAGGCTACAACCCTGTCTCACTCCCTTCAAAACCACTGCTTCCCTTTCATACCCCTCGACTCTTATAATTGCCATCTGTTTTCTGTACAAATTGTAAATAGCCTTTTGCTCCCTGTATTTTACCCCTGCCACCTTTAGAATTTGAAAGAGAGTATGCCAGTCAACATTATTAAAAGCTTTCTCTAAGTCTACAAATGCTAGAAACGTAGGTTTGCCATTCCTTAATTTTCATTTTAAGTTAAGTCTTAAGGTCAGTATTGCCTCACGTGTTCCAACATTTCTACGGAATCCAAACTGATCTTCCCAGACGTCTGCTCCTACCAGTTTTTCCATTCGTCTGTAAATAATTCGCATTAGTATTTTGCAGCTGTGACTTATTAAACTGATAGTACGCTAATTTTAACATCTGTCGACACCTGCTTTCTTTGGGATTGGAATTACTTATTCTTCTTCAAGTCTGAGGGTATTTCGCCTGTCTCGTACATCTTGCTCAACAGATGGTAGAGTTTTGTCAGGACTGGCTCTCCCAAGGCCGTCAGTAGTTCCAATGGAATGTTGTCTACTCCGGGGGCCTTGTTTCGACTCAAGTCTTTCAGTGCACTGTCAAACACTTCACACAGTATCATACCTCCCATTTCATCTTCATCTACATGCTCTTCCATTTCCATAATATTGTCCTCAAATACATCGCCCTTGTATAGATCCTCTATATACTACTTCCACCTTTCTGCTTTCCCTTCTTTGCTTAGAACTGGGTTTCCATCTGAGCTCTTGATATTCATACAAGTGGCTCTCTTTTCTCCAAAGGTCTCTTTAATTTTTCTGTAGGCTATATCTATCTTACTCCTAGTGAGATAAGCCTCTACATCCTTACATTTGTCCTCTAGCCATCCCTGCTTAACCATTTTGCACTTCCTGTCGATCTCATTTTTGAGAGGTTTGTATTCCTTTTTGCCTGCTTCATTTACTGCATTTTTATATTTTCTCCTTTCATTAATTAAATTCAATATTTCTTCTGTGACCCAAGGATTTCTACTAGCCCTCGTCTTTTTACCTACTTGATCCTCCGCTGCCTTCACTACTTCATCCATCAGAGCTACCCATTCGTCTTCTACTGTATTTCTTTCCCCCATTCCTGTCAATTGTTCCCATATGCTCCCGCTGAAACTCTGTACAACCTCTGGTTTAGTCTGATTATCCAGGTCCCATCACCTTAAATTCCCACCTTTTTGTAATTTCTTCAGTTTTAATCTACAGTTCATAACCAATAGATTGTGATCAGAGTCCACATCTGCCCCTGGAAATGTCCTACAGTTTAAAACCTGGTTCCTAAATCTCTGTCTTACCATTATATAATCTATCTGATACCTTTTAGTATCTCCAGGATTCTTCCATGTATACAACCTTCTTTTATGATTCTTGAACCAAGTGTTAGCTATGATTAAGCTATGCTCTGTGCTAAACTCTACCAGACGGCTTCCTCTTTCATTTCTTAGCCCCAATCCATATTAAGCTACTATGTTTCCTTCTCTCCCTTTTCCTATTGTCGAATTCCAGTCTCCCATGACTATTAAATTTTTCATCTCCTTTCAGTACCTGAATAATTTCTTTTATCTCATCACACATTTCTTCAATTTCTTCGTCATCTGCAGAGCTAGTTGGCATATAAACTTGTACTACTGTAGTAGGCATGGGCTTTGTGTCTATCTTGGCCACTATAATACGTTCACTATGCTGTTTGTAGTAGCTTACCCGCACTCTTATTTTTTATTCATTATTAAACCTACTCCTGCATTACCCCTATTTGATTTTGTATTTATAACCCTGTATTCACCTGACCAAAACTCTTGTTCCTCCTGCCACCAAACTTCACCAATTTCCACTATATCTAACTTCAACCTATCCATTTCCCTTTTTAAAATTTCTAACCCACCTGCCCGATTAAGGAATCTGACATTCCATGCTCCGATCCGTAGAATGCCAGTTTTCTTTCTCCTGATAACGACGACTTCCTGAGTAGTCTCCACCCAGAGATCCAAATGGGGAACTATTTTACCTCCGGAATATTTTACCCAAGAGGACGCCATCATCATTTAACCATACAGTAAAGCTACATGCCTGTAGTTTCCCCTTGCTTTCAGCCGTTCACAGTACCACAACAGCAAGGCCGTTTTGGTTAGTGTTACAAGGCCAGATCAGTCAATCATCCAGACTGTTGCTCCTGCAACTACTGAAAAGGCTGCTGCCCCTCTTCGGGAACCACACGTTTGTCTGGCCTCTCAACAGATACCCCTCCGTTGCGGTTGCACCTACGGTACGGCCATCTGTATCGCTGAGGCACGCAAGCCTCCCCACCAACGGCAAGGTCCATGGTTCATGGGGGGGGGGGGGGGGGTATATCGATATACGTCCCACTAAAGATGCCATAGGGTAAGAAAAAGACGAAACACGTCTGGAAGAAATAAATCAAGTGGAAGCAAGCAAAGGCGGTCCTATATCCAAAACAGGTACTACTAATGGACTGTTGTGCGCTTCGCGTATGTGTTCACTGAATGCAATGGGAGCAGCAGGATTAAAAGTGGTTCAAATGGCTCTGAGCACTACAGGACTTAACTTCTGAGGTCATCATCCCTTAGAACTTAGAATTACTTAAACCTAACTAACCTACGGACATCACACACATCCATGCCCGAGGCAGGATTCGAACCTGCGACCGGGTTCCAGACTTTATTGCCTAGAGCTGCTCGGCCACTCCGGCCGGCAGCAGTAGGATATCGGTACGCTGTGCCGTTCCTGCAGCAACGGCAACCACGTCACGGTACTTTTGCGTCTGAGGATTTTTGCATTAATCTGTATTTTGCGTTATGCTTTCTGGTGATTGTGTATAAAAGACTTTTTCTGTTATGATAGTACTTGCACAGAAACGGTTTTGGCGAGCAAACAGAATAAATCATAGTTATGATGTTTGTAGCGAGGGAAGAGGCCCCATGGGTCTCATGTATCAAAATACTCAAAAAAGCTGTGAACCATCTATGCAGTTTTGTCTGTGGAATTCGGATTAAACCTGTATTTGTGATATGATTCTACGTACTGGTATGGGCTCTGTATACGAGTCTGTCAACAGCTGTTATTCTTTGTGAATGCAGTTGGCTTAGCAGACGCTCTGCACGCTTGTACACAGGTAACATCTGTCCCTGAATGCAGTCATAGCAGAACAGAACATCTACGCCACACACATGAATCGATGCGAACCTAGTCATGTTAAAACGAACTGTCCCGTGGCCAGAAGTGCGTGGTAGCCAAACTTGAAAATTCTCTGAAATTGAAGGCTCTTTCGACATGTAGATTGTTCATGAAATTTCGGGAGAACACTGAGTTTTCATCTGAAGATGGCCGGAACACTCTCCGCCGAAATATCGTGGGAGCAAGTTACAAACATCATGCAGTTCATCCTAAATTTCATGGAACAATGGAAATTCCAGTTACAGCGTCTGCCTGTGGGAATTTGTTTGGCCATTATATGCAATGATGGTAAGAAGATTTACGACAGGCAAAGAGTTTTTAACGAATGCCACACATTTCTGACTGGAGAATGTACAACGAAGAAACATATCAGACTATGGCACGGAAAAAATTGGGAAGGAGACATCACTTATCGAGGGAAATCGGATTACTAGAAAAAAAAAGCTTTCATTCATAATTGGTGAACGATTTCGACCCTATCTGGATCACCTTAGGACCATACTCTGTAGCTTAGAGTGCAATGGAAGAGCAACAAGTGGTATAATAAACATTAAGATTCATTCTATCCTAGTGGCTATATACACTCCTGGAAATTGAAATAAGAACACCGTGAATTCATTGTCCCAGGAAGGGGAAACTTTATTGACACATTCCTGGGGTCAGATACATCACATGATCACACTGACAGAACCACAGGCACATAGACACAGGCAACAGAGCATGCACAATGTCGACACTAGTACAGTGTATATCCACCTCTCGCAGCAATGCAGGGCTGCTATTCTCCCATGGAGACGATCGTAGAGATGCTGGATGTAGTCCTGTGGAACGGCTTGCCATGCCATTTCCACCTGGCGCCTCAGTTGGACCAGCGTTCGTGCTGGACGTGCAGACCGCGTGAGACGACGCTTCATCCAGTCCCAAACATGCTCAATGGGGGACAGATCCGGAGATCTTGCTGGCCAGGGTAGTTGACTTACACCTTCTAGAGCACGTTGGATGGCACGGGATACATGCGGACGTGCATTGTCCTGTTGGAACAGCAAGTTCCGTTGCCGGTCTAGGAATGGTAGAACGATGGGTTCGATGACGGTTTGGATGTATCGTGCACTATTCAGTGTCCCCTCGACGATCACCAGTGGTGTACGGCCAGTGTAGGAGATCGCTCCCCACACCATGATGCCGGGTGTTGGCCCTGTGTGCCTCGGTCGTATGCAGTCCTGATTGTGGCGCTCACCTGCACGGCGCCAAACACGCATACGACCATCATTGGCACCAAGGCAGAAGCGACTCTCATCGCTGAAGACGACACGTCTCCATTCGTCCCTCCATTCACGCCTGTCGCGACACCACTGGAGGCGGGCTGCACGATGTTGGGGCGTGAGCGGAAGACGGCCTAACGGTGTGCGGGACCGTAGCCCAGCTGAATGGAGACGGTTGCGAATGGTCCTCGCCGATACCCCAGGAGCAACAGTGTCCCTAATTTGCTGGGAAGTGGCGGTGCGGTCCCCTACGGCACTGTGTAGGATCCTACGGTCTTGGCGTGCATCCGTGCGTCGCTGCGGTCCGGTCCCAGGTCGACGGGCACGTGCACCTTCCGCCGACCACTGGCGACAACATCGATGTACTGTGGAGACCTCACGCCCCACGTGTTGAGCAATTCGGCAGTACGTCCACCCGGCCTCCCGCATGCCCACTATACGCCCTCGCTCAAAGTCCGTCAACTGCACATACGGTTCACGTCCACGCTGTCGCGGCATGCTACCAGTGTTAAAGACTGCGATGGAGCTCCGTATGCCACGGCAAACTGGCTGACACTGTCGGTGGCGGTGCACAAATGCTGCGCAGCTAGCGCCATTCGACGGCCAACAACGCGGTTCCTGGTGTGTCCGCTGTGCCGTGCGTGTGATCATTGCTTGTACAGCCCTCTCGCAGTGTCCGGAGCAAGTATGGTGGGTCTGACACACCGGTGTCAATGTGTTCTTTTTTCCATTTCCAGGAGTGTATGATGTAGGATATCAGGCATGGTGAGGTGCACCTGCTGTTCAGCTCTGTGACATCATATAATTTTATTTTTAGTTAATGCTTATTATATTACATGTTTCCAACTATTATTTTGTGTGGCCATCTACAAAGTATAACGAAGAAGATTCACATCAGGTCGAAACCGGTCGCACTCGTATTGAAAAGTGTTCCTTTGCAATCAAGACCTTTCTATAGAAATAATGTTTTATTACCGTTCACTGTGGTCACTGCTGTGTTCAGTATGTTTACAAAGATTACGGCCTGGGAGAAGGACACCCGGAAACCACAGCCACCTGGATCCTACTCTGTTGCGGCCAGCGGCTTAGGTTTTTCCATCCCGTTGATCGGAGCTGTGAGGATGGACTCATATAAGGGCTTTTCCCGGTCACCCCAGCTGAGCCGGAAGCACCATACCACGCCACTGCCTGCGTCTGCATGCTCGCCATCATCCGGTTCAGGAGATCCAATAAAATTTGTGTCTAGTGTCTGCAAGAGCGTTAATCATAAGAGTGCGATGAGAATTCCACTCATGAATAAAGAGGAGACTGTGGAAAGGTGTAAGGCGTACATTGAAGGCCTACATGATGGGGAGGAATTGTCTTATGAAGCGATATAGGAAGCAACAGGTGTCGACAGGAAAGACATGAGGGATCCAGTACTAGAATTAGCATTTAAAATAGCTGTGGAAGACTTACCCCCCCCCCCCCCCCCCCCCCCCCACCATGAACCATGGACCTTGCCGTTGGTGGGGAGGCTTGCGTGCCTCAGCGATACAGATAGCTGTACCGTAGGTGCAACCACAACGGAGGGGTATCTGTTGAGAGGCCAGACAAACGTGTGGTTCCTGAAGAGGGGCAGCAGCCTTTTCAGTAGTTGCAAGGGCAACAGTCTGGATGATTGACTCATCTGGCCTTGTAACAATAACCAAAACGGCCTTGCTGTGCTGGTACTGCGAATGGCTGAAAGCAAGGGGAAACTACAGCCGTAATTTTTCCCGAGGGCATGCAGCTTTACTGTATGATTAAATGATGATGGCGTCCTCTTGGGTAAATTATTCCGGAGGTAAAATAGTCCCCCATTCGGATCTCCGGGCGGGGACTACTCAAGAGGATGTCGTTATCAGGAGAAAGAAAACTGGCGTTCTACGGATCGGAGCGTGGAATGTCAGATCCCTTAATCGGGCAGGTAGGTTAGAAAATTTAAAAAGGGAAATGGATAAGTTAAAGTTAGATATAGTGGGAATTAGTGAAGTTCGGTGGCAGGAGGAACAAGACTTCTGGTCAGGTGACTACAGGGTTATAAACACAAAATCAAATAGGGGTAATGCAGGAGTAGGTTTAATAATGAATAGGAAAATAGGAATGCGGGTAAGCTACTACAAACAGCATAGTGAACGCATTATTGTGGCCAAGATAGATACGAAGCCCACACCTACTACAGTAGTACAAGTTTATATGCCAACTAGCTCTGCAGATGACGAAGAAATTGAAGAAATGTATGATGAAATAAAAGAAATTTTTCAGATTATGAAGGGAGACGAAAATTTAATAGTCATGGGTGACTGGAATTCCAGTGTAGGAAAAGGGAGAGAAGGAAACATAGTAGGTGAATATGGATTGGGGCTAAGAAATGAAAGAGGAAGCCGCTTGGTAGAATTTAGCACAGAGCACAACATAATCATAGCTAACACTTGGTTTAAGAATCATGAAAGATAGCTGTATACATGGAAGAACCCTGGAGATACTAAAAGGTATCAGATAGATTATATAATGGTAAGACAGAGATTTAGGAACCAGGTTTTAAATTGTAAGACATTTCCAGGGGCAGATGTGGACTCTGACCACAATCTATTGGTTATGACCTGTAGATTAAAACTGAAGAAACTGTAAAAAGGTGGGAATTTAAGGAGATGGGACCTGGATAAGCTGAAAGAACCAGAGATTGTACAGAGTTTCAGGGAGAGCATAAGGGAACAATTGACAGGAATGGGGGAAAGAAATACAGTAGAAGAAGAATGGGTAGCTTTGAGGGATGAAGTAGCGAAGGCAGCGGAGGATCAAGTAGGTAAAAATACAAGAGCTAGTAGAAATCCTTGGGTCACAGAAGAAATATTGAATTTAATTAATGAAAGGAGAATATATAAAAATGCAGTAAATGAAGCAGGCAAAAAGGAATACAAACGTCTCAAAAATGAGATCGACAGGAAGTGCAAAATGGCTAAGCAGGGATGGCTAGAGGACAAATGTAAGGATGTAGAGGCCTATCTCACTAGGGGTAAGATAGATACAGCCTACAGGAAAATTAAAGAGACCTTTGGAGATAAGAGAACGACTTGTATTAATATCAAGAGCTCAGATGGAAACCCAGTTCTAAGCAAAGAAGGGAAAGCAGAAAGGTGGAAGGAGTATATAGAGGATCTATACAAGGGCGATGTACTTGAGGACAATATTATGGAAATGGAAGAGGATGTAGATGAAGATGAAATGGGAGATATGATACTGCGTGAAGTGTTTGACAGTGCACTGAAAGACCTGAGTCGAAACAAGGCCCCCGGAGTAGACAACATTCCATTGGAACTACTGACGGCCTTGGGAGAGCCAGTCCTGACAAAACTCTACCATCTGGTGAGCAAGATGTATGAAACAGGCGAAATTCGCTCAGACTTCAAGAAGAATATAATAATTCCAATCCCAATGAAGGCAGGTGTTGACAGATGTGAAAATTAGCGTACTATCAGTTTAATAAGTCACAGCTGCAAAATACTAATGCGAATTATTTACAGACGAATGTAAAAACTAATAGAAGCCAACCTCGTGGAAGTTCAGTTTGGATTCCGTAGAAGCAGTGGAACACGTGAGGCAATACTGACCTTACGACTTATCTTAGAAGAAAGATTAAGGAAAGGCAAACCTACATTTCTAGCATTTGTAGACTTAGAGAAAGCTTTTGACAATGTTGAATGGAATACTCTCTTTCAAATTCTAAAGGTGGCAGGGGTAAAATACAGGGAGCGAAAGGCTATTTACAATTTGTACAGAAACCAGATGGCAGTTATAAGAGTCGAGGGACATGAAAGGGAAGCAGTGGTTGGGAAGGGAGTAAGACGGGGTTGTAGCCTCTCCCCGATGTTGTTCAATCTGTATATTGAGCAAGCAGTAAAGGAAACAAAAGAAAAATTCGGAGTAGGTATTAAAATTCATGGAGAAGAAATAAAAACTTTGAGGTTCGCCTATGACATTGTAATTCTGTCAGAGACAGCAAAGGACTTGGAAGAGCAGTTGAATGGAAGGGACAGTGTCTTGAAAGGAGGATATAAGATGAACATCAACAAAAGCAAAACAAGGATAATGGAATGTAGTCTAATTAAGTCGGGTGATGCTGAGGGAATTAGATTAGGAAATGAGACACTTAAAGTAGTAAAGGAGTTTTGCTATTTGGGGAGCAAAATAACTGATGAAGGTCGAAGTAGAGAGGATATAAAATGTAGACTGGCAATGGCAAGGGAAGCGTTTCTGAAGAAGAGAAATTTGTTGACATCGAGTATAGATTTAAGTGTCAGGAAGTCATTTCTGAAAGTATTTGTATGGAGTGTAGCCATGTATGGAAGTGAAACATGGACGACAAATAGTTTGAACAAGAAGAGAATAGAAGCTTTCGAAATGTGGTGCTACAGAAGAATGCTGAAGATTAGATGGGTAGATCACATAACTAATGAGGAACTATTGAACAGGATTGGGGAGAAGAGAAGTTTGTGGCGCTACTTGACCAAAAGAAGGGATCGGTTGGTAGGACATGTTCTGAGGCATCAAGGGATCACCAATTTAGTATTGGAGGGCAGCGTGGAGGGTAAAAATCGTAGAGGGAGACCAAGAGATGAATACACTAAGCAGATTCAGAAGGATGTAGGTTGCAGTAGGTACTGGGAGATGAAAAAGCTTGCACAGGATAGAGTAGCATGGAGATCTGCATCAAACCAGTCTCATGACTGAAGACCACAACAACAAGAACATGGAAGATATAAGATCGAATAAGGCACCAGGCTGGAATTTCTGTAATCGTTGGAGGATACGGAAAAAAAACTGTTCACGAAGGTGTGTGGAGCGTATGAGTCTGGCGATATTCCACCTGACTTCCTGAAAATCCTCATCCACACAATTCCGAAGATATCAAGAGCCGACAAGTGCGAGAGCTATCGCAAAATCAGCTCATGCATCCAACTTGCTGACAAGAATAATATAGAGAAGTATGCAAAAGATAATTGAGGATGTGTTAGAAGACGACAATTGTGGCTTTAGGAAAGGTAAGAGAACCAGAGAGGCACTTCCTACGTTGCAATTTTCAGATCTTGCAGGAAAAATTAGGTGACAGGTACCAGGTCACAAGTATTTTCAAGCCCAGTGCATGTCTTAGCCAACTGATAGAGGATGTAGGATCATTCTGCAAGTGTTTTACAAAGCAGGATCGTGGTATGATAGTGGGTGGAGTGGAAAACATTATTGACAAGGATCAGGACTTTAACATTGAGTGTGACCTGGTAAAAACAGCATCAGCAACGAACCATACAAATGTCGGCTTAGTCCCTGCTTTCATGTGGTACGATCAGCCTCAGTTGAACAGCTCTGCCTGGACGGTGAATACGAGCTATGTCAGCTGCTTTGGGCGGCTACTTTTTCAGGCATTGGTTTGATTCCTGTTGATGGTACTAGTAGGTGGGACTGCACAAGATATGGCCTGCAGCTCAATAGGATAGGGAAGGGTAAACTGGCTGAAGTGATAGCAAAATCTTGAAGGGGAAGGGGGGGGGGCTCAGAAACTCTCTTTTTAGGCTAAGCTCAGAGTCAAATCATCCAACACTGATTGAAATTAAGCTTAATCAGAAGCTCAGACAGGCAGGTACTAGTCATGTTAAAATATCGTAAGATTCTCATAACAGTACAGTGAAAAATAATGTTTGTATGTCACAAGATTCTCATAAAGGCACAATGAAACGTAATGTTAGAATACTGCATCAGAGTATCAATGGATTAAAAAAAAAGTAGAAGAGCTTCTTTTGTGTTCAGAAAGTCTAGAAACTGAGGGTGGAATAGAATGCCTGTCTGAACTTCATATAGTCTCAGGTATTGAAATGGTAAATGTAGGTGGATAGAAGCTTTCAGCACATGTATGTAGAGACGTCATGGAGGGAGGAGGAGTTGCCATATATGTTAAAATCTGTCGTAGTCTGAAAAATCTGGAAACTAAAAACTATGTGCTTCTGAGCATAAACTAACTAATAGTACCTTTATAATCATAGCCACTTATAGGTCCCCCATTGGGAAATTTTCAGCTATTTTGGAAAAACTTGGATTCTTTTCTGTGCTTTCTTTCAGACGGAAGGAAGCAATTTATTGTTTGTGAGGATTTCAATGTAGATTTTCTGAAAGACTCAGATAGAAAGCTTGACTTTGAAGTATTACTTGGTTGTTTCAATTTGACATCAGTTACTGATTTTCGTACCCAGTTGGTACAGGAAAGCAGCCCACTGATAGATAATGTTTTCATAGACCAAGACAAATTTAATCAAATAAAAACCTTTCCTGTCAAGAATGGTCTGTCTGATCATGGTGCACAACCACTTGCATTATATGACATACCTGAGTACTCTACTGCAAACCAGCTCTCCAAAATCGTGCATTCTATTAATGATTTCACAATTGAAAACTTTAGGGATAGCAAAATTAGACTGGGATGAGGTTTACAGGGAATCTGATGCTAATTTAAAATTTACCCTGCTTCACTGTATCTTTGTGAGTATAATTGAAAACAGTGTCCCTAAGAAAATAGTGTAATATGTATGTAAGAAATCACCTAAAAAGCCATGGCTTAGTAAAGTGATGAAAGAATCTTGTAAACAGAAATGGAAAATGAATTTTATAGCTAGGAGGGGTAATGAACCAAACTGCACTGTATTAAGAAAAGTTATTAAAAAGTTCAGAAGTATTGTGTCTGAGATTAGCCCATCTGATAATAAACTTAAAACAATTTTGAAATATTGTTAAAAGGGAAACAGGGCAACTGAGAGAACAGGAAGAGTATCTTTCTATTAAACTCAATGAAAAGTTTATTAACAAGAAGTTAAAACTAGAAAACATTTTTAATAATCATTTTTAACTGTTGTAGAGAAAATAGGATCCAACTATGCATCAGAAAATGCAAGGCAGTATATGGAAGAGGCAATACCACTAAAATTAGGAAATAATAAATACACTTAAAAGTAAAAGCTCACATGCAATTGATGGTATTTCCAACAGATTACTAAGAACTTGTTCCTAGCAGATAAGTAGGATTCTCAGCCACATACGCAGTATCTCACTGAAATACACTATTGTTAAACCATTGCATAAAAATGGGATAGGTCTGATGTTAACAACCATGGAACAATCTCAGTTCTGAGAGATTTATCCAAACTTGTTTAAAAAGCAATGTATTCAAGAGTGGTGTCACATATTTGTAAAAATGAAGTACTAACAAAATGTTAGTTTGGTTTTCAAAAAGGCCTTTCAACATAAAATGCTGTTTAACTTCACAGATCAAATATGAAATGCATTGAATAACCGAACATCACCCACTGGGATATTCAGTGACCTTTTGATTGTGTGAATCATGAAATTCTTCTAGATAAGCTTAAGTATTGTGGTATGAGTGAGACAATGCACAAATGGTTTGATTCATACTTAAGTGGAAGAATGCAGAAGTTTGAAATTAACAGTGCAGGTAGTCTGTAAAAACCAACAGAGTCCTCTAACTGGGGAGGTATCAGGAATGGTGTCCAACAGGGTTCAGTCTTCAGTTCCTTGTTGTGCTTAATTACATTAACGACTTTCCACACAATATTCATGAAGATCCAGAACTAGTTCTTTTTGCTGGTGATATAAGTATAGTAATCACACCCAAGAAGGAAGAATCAGTTGAGGAAATTGCAAATAATGTTTTTCAGAAAATTATTAAGTGGTTTTCTGCAAGCGGACTCCCACTAAATTTTGAGAAAACACAAATTATACAATTCTGTATAGTATATGGCAGAACACCATTGATAAATATAGACTATGAACGAAAGTCTTTTGCTAAAGCAGGATATCCAAACTTTCAAGGTGCATGCATTGATGAGAAATTGAATTGGAAGAAACACTTTGATGATCTGCTGAAACAGGTTCAGCTACTTATGCTATTAGGTTTATTAAAAATTTTGGTGATAAACATATCAGTAAATTAGCCTACTATGCCTACTTTGATTGTATTTTTTTTTAGTTTATTTATAGACTTAACGCAGGTTCAGTGCCGCCTTTAGCATCTGAAGATGTTCATTGTATGGCCGAAAACGGTTATGACTGTGTCATAAACATGTGATTGTGTCTATAAATGAAGAAAAAAATTACAGAAGAATCAATCACGCACTCCATAGACGAAATGTCGTTTTTTTCCAAAATTGCATTCACTGCTTTCATATGGCATCATATTTTGGGGAATTTATCATTAAGAGAAAAAGTATCCATTGCACAAAAGCGTATAATCAGAAAAATAGCTGGAGCCCACCCAAGACTCCCTTGCAGACATTTATTTAAGGAACTCAGGATATTCACAGTATCTTCTCAATACTTATATTCACTTATGAAATTTGTTATTAATAACCCATCTCATTTCAAAAGTTACAGTGATGTGTATAGCTACAACACTGGAAGAAAGGATGATCTTCACTTTTCTGGGTTAAATCTAACTTTGGCTCAGAAAGGGGTGAATTATGCTGCCACAAAAATAGATATAAAGCCAACCAACATTTAAAAACAAATTACATTAATTTCTGAATGACAACTTCTCTCAATAGATGAAATGGTAACTATAAAAGAAAAATCAATTATTCTGTGTAAAGTAAACTAAAAGTGACACATTCTGCATCAGTATGGAATGTCGTATTCATGATCTATGGAACAAATATTAATGAATGAATGAAAGTTGAATGGAACCAAGGCTAAAGAAAAATCAAGACACGTTCATAGTATTTGTCAACCTGGAAAAAGTATTTGACAGTGTCAAATGGGACAAGATGTTCTAAATTCTGAGAAAAATAGGTGTAAGCTATAGGGAGAGACTGGTAATATAAAATGTGTGGGAGAGCCAAGAAAGAAGTGTTCAGATCAAAAAGAGTGTGAGACAGGAATGCAGTCTTTCACCCCCACCGTTCAAGGCATACATCAAAGGAGGTAAAGAGGAATTAAAAGAAAGGTTTAGGAGTGGGGTTAAAATTCAAGATGAAAAGAGGCCAATGATAAGATTCACTGGTGACATTATTGTTCCGAGTGAAAGTGAAAAAGAATTATACGACTTATAGCATGGAATGGACTAATGAATATAGAATATAGAGTGAGATTAAATCGAGGAATGAGGAAACTAATGAGAAGTAGCAGAAAGGGGAATACTGAGGCTTAATATGAGAATTAGTGAGCATGAAGTAGATGAAGTGAAGGAATTCTGCTACCTGGACAGCAAAATAGCCCGTGTGGGATGGAGCAAGGAGGACATAAGAAGCAGACTATCACTGCGGAAAGGGCATTTCTGGCCAAGAGAATTCAACTAGTATGACACACAGGCCTTAATGTGAGGAGGAAATTTCTGAGAATGTACGTTTGGAGCACAAAACTGTATGGTAGTGAAACGTGGACTGTGGGGAAACTGGATCAGAAGAGAATTGAGCCATTTGAGATATGGTGCTACATAAGAATGTTGAAAATCAGATGGATGGATAAGGTAAGGAATGACGAGGTTCTCTGCAGAATCGGCGAGGAAAGAAATATACGGAAAACACTGGCAAGAGGAAGGCACAGGATGATAGGACACCTGTTAACACATGAGGGAACTTCAGTGACACTAGAGGGAAGAGATTGGGATACATCCAGCAAATAACAGAGGACGTAGGTTGCAAGCACCATTGTGAGATGAAAAGATTGGCACAGGAATGAAATTCGTGACGTGCAGCTTGAAACCAGTCGGAAGACAGGTGACTCAAAGAAAAGAGTTTATGTGCTTACCGTTAGGCAGACTAAGTACCGTGGGAGGTTCTTAATCTTTGAGCAGCTGGTCAGTGTTTGTTTATCTAATTCAGCTATTCACAGCAAATATTTTCTTATGCTATTTAATCTTATTTTCTGTGATCCAGATATATATTTGACAACAGCGAAGTTTCATTACTCTGCGTCCCATTATCCGAATCAGATGTGTAACACTTTCTCAGTTTTAAATAGCTTCTAATAACTAGCCTAGGCCACCAGCTCAATTAACCCACTGACGTCTTAAGAATAAGCTAACAACACACGAATGAACTATTCCAAAAGTTAAAGTTTCAGCTTGCATGAAATCATGATTTTAGATAGTACGTTTCGGTGCCGAAAGTGTCGGCACAGACATCACATTTCTTACGCTGCAATTAAACAATCCATTAATGTCCATTGATGGTGAAAGAGAGAAGGGGGGGGGGGGGCAGAGGGGATGGGAAGGTGGTGGAGAGAAAGCTTGTCGCACTGGTTGTCTATCCATAGCGTTACGCAGTCGTCTGACCTAATACTGCTGTGGAATCGAAGCTCTGGAAAGACCATCCTCGAGGCCAGCGCGACTCGTCGTAAAGCTGGAGACAGTGCGACGCACACGACGGACGGCTGGCGCAGGGCGTCGGCTCGCCACTTTATGGCCCGGCTCGGCTCGGCGCGGCGCGGCGCAGCGCGTCCCGGTGACGCACCGGCCGGCGGGGATCCCGGATGCGGCGGCAAGTCCGCGCGACCTGGCGCCGCGAATCAAAGTCTGAGAGCGGCGCGCCGCTGACGTCACTACGCACCACCGGCGGCGCACGCACGTCGCACCGGCACCAGCTCCCAGGCCGCGGGGCGCCGACATTCCTGGCGACGCCGGATCCGGGTGTTCCGCGCCGTTTCGTCCTCCGACCATTACTCTTCTGCCTCGTCAGCTATTCGTACGCCACTGCCAATTTCGCAATCCAGACACAAGTTGATGTAAAATGCCTTTTCTGACAACCATTGTTTCTCAGCTGACATGATCATGCAGTGACATGTGCATCACAATATAATTATCGTGAGTAATTTGTCCTTCCGCTGCGTAATGCAATGAAACGTTTTCAGCCTAACAGTGAAAGACTGCCTCTTAGGTTTTACTCAGCTATTCTTCGAAGCTGACCCCGTTTAGGTCAATTTGCTCAATTCCACTCAGGCAAATGCATCAAATTTGTTTGTGGAAAAATTGTAAAATACTGATTTACGACTTTCATAATTTTTCACTATCCGCATCAGTGTATGATAATGATGTAGGCTGAAGCAATAAATTATTTGTGCCAGCGCCCGGATTCGAACCCAGTGTTGGTGCAGATTCTAGTTCATTGCTTCAGCCTACACGATTATAGTACACAAGGGAAAGACTCATAACTCTGAGGAACATCACATGATAATAATTAATATATACCTACATCTGATGTACAGGCAACATTAACCCGATTTCGCTCATTTGTAAGACGTTATTCCAATACTATAGAGCATTACTGATGCGCGTTTATAAGGGGAAAGCCAATGGACTGTGGTGTCATTTGGAATTGGTATCGGGGAGGAAGACATCCTTCAAATGGTTCAAATGGCTCTAAGCACTATGGAAGTTAACATCTGAGGTCATTAGTCCCCTAGACTTAGAACTACTTAAACCTAACTAACGTAAGGACATCACACACATCCGTGCCCGAGGCAGGATTCGAACCTGCGACAGCAGCAGCAGCGCGGTTCCGGACTGGAGCACCTAGAACCGCTCGGCCACAGCGGTCAATCAACACATTTCGTAGATGCTCGCGACTGTAGTGCGCGAATTGTTGGCTAACTTCCCCTTTTCCGAGACGTTCAAAAGCAGACACCAGACCATAACAATGTGACTTTTAACAGAGTCTAGTCGCTTATGCAGTGAATTTGCGGCCCTTATCATCGCTAGAATAATTCCTCATTCATCTATACTCTGTTAATATTCTTTCAATAGCGTGTCACTCGTCCCGAACAACATAATAAAGGAGGCATTCAGTCTTCCGATGGGCAGCGACCATAGTGCTCTGATTCAGCCGTGTAAGTTCAAAAATGGCTCTGAGCACTATGGGACTCAACTGCTGAGGTCATTAGTCCCCTAGAACTTAGAACTAGTTAAAACTAACTAACCTAAGGACATCACAAACATCCATGCCCGAGGCAGGATACGAACCTGCGACCGTAGCGATCTTGGTGTTCCAGACTGCAGCGCCTTTAACCGCACGGCCACTTCGGCCGGCAGCCGTGTAAGTTTCGCAATGCGAAAAGGAAAAGGAAAAATAGGCACGATTAAAAATCCCACTGACCACGGAGATGGATGTTCAATTCGGATTTAACAACAATAAACTTAAATGTCCACGACTGATTGGGGATATGAATCCCGTGTCACCCGAACGCAGATCCTAAGTGTCATCTAGTTCACCACTTTGACGAGTGTTACGTTACAAGGTCCCACTTTCCTCACTCCCCCAAAAACCTGTGAAAATGCAGTAATCAGTATAATACAGTCCACGATGTGAAATACTGTACTTCATGTAAAGTAAATCTAATTTGTAATATCAAGAAAGCGGTGTTCAATCATATATTCGATATATCTGCTGTGCTAGAAGTACGTTTTAATTATGTTTATCTCTGTTAGATAAGAACAAATTCCTCTTTTGCAACTGGATACTTTTCTTCTTTAGCAACTAACCACTAGGCTTCAGGCAAACGTAGAATAATGTAATGTTGGGATTTCATATTCCCTACCGTGCTAATGTCATGACTGTCTTTATTGCTTTGGTGCTGGGTTTTTATTTGTACCAACAGATGTGACGGTGTTTAATTCAACATTAAAACGTGTTCACAAATTTAATAATTCTCAAATTTATGCCCTTATCATAAACCTAATGACATAAAGCTAATTTTGATGAAGCCTTCACTTTTTTTCGATGCATTCATTCGCCTTGTATTTCAAGGCTACGTATAAGTTGTCTCTGACTCTTAGATTGAGTAAAATATTATTGTCCATTTCGCAAATGCGTTTCAGAAGGCAATTAATGTCGTCTGAGAAATGGCACACCGAAACAATTTTGTCAGCACGGTATCTCTCAATGGCAGTGGTTCCCATCGTTTCTGAGGCCATTTCCACTGACAATGAGTGCAATTTGAGATTAGCTAATTCCCTCCGTCCCCCCTACCACCACCAGACTCACCCCTCCATCACTAGTAGTACTGCATAACTAAACTTTAGAATGAAAAAGAATTTCCTTTGAACATCATCAAAGATAATATTTAGTTTTTAATGTCTCTGTGTGCTTTATAAAATAGTGAACCGATTACTCAACGACAGAATTGGCAACTGCTTATTTCTAGGAACCTTTTTTATGTTGTAGTAATTCCCTCCTTATCATATAAGAGAGCCACCAACTATACGCAGTGAAGGTGCACACATGTTGCAATTTATAGCCTATTGCATTAACTACCTACAACTCGGAAATATTTCACGAAATGTATAAGCGTATGGTACGTATATTTCTGAGTTTTACTTAATAGGTGGTCCCAGACTAGAAATTTTGTATATATGAAGATGGTATCTGTTCTTTCGGACATGTCCGAAAGATCAGATACCATCTTCATATATAGTTAAGGCTCACCCTCAATTTGATCATCTTCTTCTGTGCGGATGCACGAACAGTGCTCGAACTCTTACGGGAATCGACAAAAAGCCGCGAGTAATGATTATAATGGGCAGGGGCACTATCAATATAGTGCGGGACATTAAGTTGGGAATGTGGGTCTCACTGGAGGGGTGCCACAGATATGTCCCTGCACTCGCACTATCCTCTGTGTCCTCGGTGGCTCAGATGGAGCCGGCACGGTAGCTCAGCGTGTTCGGTCAGAGAGCTGGTTGGCCTCTGTAATAAAACACTGAGTGTAAGGACCAACAAAACGAACTTGAACTGATGTCATGTGACGTCCGCAACGACCAAACACAACGAAAAATGCGAAAAAAAGGTGGACAGACCGTCTGCCTTGTAAGCAGGTGATCCCGGGTTCGAGTCCCGGTCGGGGCACACATTTTCAACTGTCTCCGTTCACTTACATCAACGGCTGTATGCAGCTGCGGGTATTCATTTCATTGTAAACCAAACTACGTGTGCAGTGAATCGGCTACATGTTTAAGATGATTTTCCTACATTCGTTTCACAAGCTGTAGCCATCACGACATTGTTTCACACGTTAGAAGTGGAAATGTCGTGTGGCTAGGGCCTCCTGTCGGGTTCACCGGTCGCCTGGTGCAAGTCTTTTGAGTTGACGCCCCTTCGGTGACTTGCGCGTCAATGGGGATGATATGATTATGATGAAGACAACACAACACCCAGTCCCTGAGCGGAGAAAAACTCCTACCCAGCCGGAAGTCGAACTCAGGCACCTTAGCATGAGAGTCCGTCGCACGGATCACTCAGCTTTTACGTGTTAATGCTAGTATTAAAAGTCATTATTGGCAAGTTGTGGTATTGGAACTCGGGGCAGAACGGGATAGCGGAGCACAACGGGAAATTGCTCTTTTCTAGACTGGACAATGTTGCAACCTGTTGTATGGGCATGTAACTATTTTTCCGAATGGAAGGGAAGTGAGGGCAGCCATTCTGATTTAGTTTGAAGTGCGAGATCTAAGTGAATTGTTGTCCATCACGTTACGCTTGCTTTGTTCTAACTTTTGGTGAATTTCAACGCCAGGTAAGCTGTTAATTGTTAATTGTATACCCTAAAATGACACATTCCCGTAAAGTGCATGGCATTTGTTATACTTTAGTTATTTAACGCGTTTAAATACGTCAGTTATTACAGTCCATAAAAGTTGTCAACATCAAAAGTGCTCTTGGGGCGGAACGGGACGGGGCAGAATGGGATTAGTGTCCCGTTCTGCCCCGTCATATTTTGATGCAAGTGGAAAGCAAACCCAGCCTGGATGTTCGTGGATGCCAGACACTCCAAACCAGCTACGTTCGCCGAACAATTCAGCTTTCCAGATATCGCCCGAGGCTGTCATTCCAATCCCACTAATCTGTCAAAATACCCGCGGATTACAAGACGAAAAGGAAAAACCGTCGTATTAAGAGATTCTCCTTGTAAGAAGGAACTGCAGAATGCTGTCGCACGTAAAGTAGGCCTACAGAAAGGAGGAGGGAGCACAAATATAAACAGTGTCAGGACAGAGACGTCAGGTGCACTGCAACTTAAGGCAATAATATCAAACTATACACCCAAAAAAACCAAAACAGAGGACATCAAAGACCTTAAGAAAAATAAAAGGAAGAAGATGATGGAGAAGAGACAATCAGAGAGAGAGAATGCTGACTGTCTCTACTGTGAGGACTTCTACTCCGTTTCTAATGAGGGCTGGGTCGCATGCCAGAGTGGGCACACAGTTCATGTGCTGGCATAGACAGTGAAGATGAAGAGGAAATGCTGATTTGTGACTATTGTCGAAAGGACTAGTAGTTAGGGGTTTGGTGATTATTAAGCATTGTACAATTTTCAAAATGACATTAAAATATTATCTTATTTTGAATAATGACTTTTTAATTGTTTAAATTACACATTCCTTAGTCTGAATTGCCTGTTATACAACATTTTGTCATAGTTTAATATGATATTCATAATTCAAATTCAACGTTTATGCAACAATTTAACAAAAAATACCCTTATCACATTCTGCCCCGTGGGTGGGGCGGAAAGGGAAATATGCAAGACTTCTTTGAAAGATAGTAAAAAGTGCAAAATATATTGTTTTAAGTGATTTTAAAATAAAATACATTAGGTTACACTACAAGGTGTTTTTTTATGACTTTAAGAAGTGTTTCCTTGTGATCCCTTATATCATAGAAATTGTTAAACATTAAGTATCCCGTTCCGCCCCCAGTTCCCCTATAAGAGTCTTAAGAAATAGTGATAATAGTAACGAACCGTTAAAAATGATTTACTTTCGTAACAGAAACACACTTCAGACTGTTTGATTTTAGCCCTCGGAAAAATTAAATTTTACCCTTGTAATTTTTCCTCCTATCTATGTAATTATGTAGTTCTCAATTCGTTCGAGCAATCAATCATTCATGATATGAAACAGTCATAGCTCAGTCACTCAAAATGATTCAGAAATTTTACTTGTTAGAATGAAATCAGGCGATGATTCTTCTTCTCTGGAGGCTCGTGCTTTGCGGCATTCTGCTAATCTGTGCAAATAAAATGCCTCGTAATTTTGGGGGCGTTGTATAATCAGTCGGGAAACCTCAGATCAAGCGGATATTTGGCTTTGATGAAGTTTAACCTTCCGAAGAAGTGATGGAGCTCTTGGATTATTAAATGCAGGTTGGTACCCAGTCTTTCGGAAGTTCCCTTCTGATCAACAACTACGCAATATGTCGATGAATATCATTAATTCTCAAATGTCAAATATACGCCTTTTGTATGAAGAAGCAATATATGTGTATATTTCCCTTTTAATCGTACAATTTCGTCTCAGTTATCTTTTGTCATAAATGTCAATATTCAGATTACAATTCTTCAAACCAACCTCAGGCTAATCGGCACGAAGACAATCTCGGAAGCTTTTTTTTTTAACAACCACCAGAGAGAGTACTACAAAGAATAATTATGCGCTCATGGCATAGCTATTGTATGAAACTATTTTTCGTATGGATTCTGCGAGTATGAAGATAGAAAATTAGTAAACGTCATTCAAGGGTAGAATTGTATCAGAATAATTCATCGAATATAGAGAGATATTACACCCTTCAGGCGGCAGTTACCTGCAGAGTGGCAGGAACTGGTCTAGGGTCTCTATGGTCACCGCGATGTAACTGATACAGCCAGCAATCAAAGCAGGTTTTTTTCCGCTCTCTCGTCCGGGACTACGGGCGAGCGCATTCCGGACGTTGCTCCAGGTCAGTAGAGGTCATAACGCGGCCGGCGCATTTTTCCGAGCCGGCGCGACAATTTGTACGAATAAAATACGAAGGGTCGTCCGTAACGGCTGAGCGGAATTGGTTAATTTGCGCGCGCGCCATAAATTTCCGCGGCGGCTGGGGACAGTTCGTTACCCGCGCTGTCGTAAATATCTGGCCAGCCATTAGCCGCCGCGGTACGCCACGGCACCGCAGCGCCACAGGATGGGAGCGCGCCACGCCACGCCACGCCACCCCGGAGCACCGGCCACTCCGCAATTACCCGCGCCAGCCAGGCCGGCTCGTTACCCGCAGCCCGGGACGAGGACGCCGCCTCGCATAGGCGCTGCGATTCTGTGCCGTAGGCCTTCGTTCAGTGGAAGAGGGCTCCGAATAAGCAAACATTTGTCTTGGCTTATCCATAGACACTCAACTGTTTCTGAAAAAACCATGACCAAAGTTTTCGTGGTCTTACTATGTATCTTCCAGCTCACGCTCTCCTCGGACGAAACCGTGACAGCCGGCCGTGGTGGCCGAACGGTTCTAGGCGCTGCAATATGGAAGCACTCGGCCGCTAAAGTCGCAGGTTCGAATCCTGCCTCGGGCATGGATGTGTGTGATGTACTAAGGTTAGGTTAGATTTGAGTAGTTCTAAGTTCTAGGGGACTGATGACCTCCGAAGTTAAGTCCCTTAGTGCTCAGAGCCATTTGAACCATTTTTTGAAACCGTGACAGTGATTAGCGTCGCGGCTTCTCAATTTTGCGACCCGCGTTCGAAACCCGATTATTAAATTAATTTTTATTTTTCTTTTGTACACTCAAATGGTTCAAATGGCTCTGAGCACTATCGGACTTACCATCTGAGGTCATCAGTCCCCTATAACTTAGAACGACTTAGACCTAACTAACCTAAGGACATCACACACAGCCACGCCCGAGGCAGGATTCGAACCTGCGACCGTAGCGGTCAAGCGGATCCGGACTGAAGAGCCTAGTACTGCTCGGTCACCGCGGCCGGCTGTATACTCATATCTGTACATTACTATATGATTGTCTTCCAGTTTACGTTTATATACTGTCAATCGTGTAGGGCCCCCGTGAGCACGGAGAAGTGGCGCAACAGGACGTAGCATGGACTCGACTAATGTCTGAATTAGTGGTGGATGGAACTGACATCATGAATCCCGCAGGGCTGTCCACAAATCCCTAAAAGTGCGAAGGGGTTGGAGTTCTGTTCTGAACAGCACGTTTCAAAGCATGACACATATGCTCAATAATGTTCATGTCTCTGCAGTTTCGTGGCCAGATGAAGTATTTAAACACAGAAGAGTGTTGCTGGAGCCACGCTGTAACAATTCTGGACGTATGGGGTATCGCATTATCCTGCTGGAATTGCCCAATTCCTTAGGAATGCCGGCTGGTGTGGCCGAGCGGTTCTAAGCGCTTCAGTCTTGAACCACTACGGTCGCAGGTTCGAATCCTGCCTCGGGCATGCATGTGTGTGATGTCCTTAGGTTAGTTAGGTTTAAGTAGTTCTAAGTTCTAGGGGACTGATGACCTCAGTAGTTAAGTCCCATAGTGCTCAGAGCCATTTGAACCATTTTTTTGAACCTTAGGAATGCACAATGGACTTGAATGGATGCTGGCGATCAGAAAGGATGGTTACGTACGTGTCACCTGTCACAGTCGTATCTACTCCTATCAGGGGTCCCGATCACTCCAACTGCAAACGCCCCACACCATTACAGAGCCTATCTTGAGCAGTACCCTGCGGAAATGCAGGATCAATGTATTTATGAGGTTTTCTCCATATCCGTACGCGTCCATCTGCACGAAACAATTTGAAACGAGACTCGTCCGACCAGGCAACATGTTTGCGGTCATCAACAGTCCAATGTCGGTGTTGGCGGGCCCAGGCGTGGCATGAAGTTTAGTGTCGTACAGTCGTCAAGGGTAAACGAGCGGACCTTCGGCTCCGAAAGCCCTTAGAGATGATATTTCTTTGAACGGTTCGCACGCCGATACTTGTTGATGGCCCAGTATTAAAATCTGCAGAAATCTGCGGAAGGGTTGCTCTTCTGTCACGTTGAGCGATTCTCTTCAGTCATCGTTGGTCCCATTCTGGCAGGAACTTTTTCCAGTCACAGCGATATCGGAGATTTAGTGTTTTACAGGTTTCCTGATATTCACGGTACATTCGTGAAATGGTCTAAGAAGAAAATCTCCACTTCATCGCTACCTCGGAGGTACTGTGCCCCATCGCTCGTGCGCTGACTATAACACCACTTTAAAACTCACTTAAATCCTGATAACTTGCCATTGTAGCAGCAGCGACCCATCTAAAAACTACACCACACACTTGTCTTAAATAGGCGTTTCGATGGCAGCCCCGTATTCTGCCTGTTTACATATCCCTGTATTTGAACACGTATGCCTATACCAGTTTGTTTGGCACTGCAGTGTATAACGTTGTCCTTATTCCTCTACTAACTGTATGCCCTATGAATGAGTTAAAAAAATTAAGAAAAGGACGAGAAAATTATTTTTAATTATTTTCCGTGAAATTTCTGTAGTGTGCCTGGATTCATAATCAGTTGCAACCGCCAGTGTAATCCGTGCATGGTTGGGTGCGAAATTATTGCCAAACCTTCGCCAGTTTTAACAATGTTTGTATCGCGAGCGAGATTCATAGAAAGAAATGTCACAGCGGGATACTCGTGTTATTCGGAATATCTGTGTTTTCAATGTCTCTACTATCCGTAGCATCCAAGGGGACGCAGAAAGTCTTCCTGTACAGTAAAAATATGAATAAAATATGAGAATTAATATAAGAATTGATGTGAGAAGGAACTATCAGAATATGAGGATTTAAGATGATCCCAACCCACCGACATACCATACACACAAATATTACATAATAAATGTGCGAGATTTATTGAGAAATCCAGTTGTAATTTCGCAATTAATATCACAGGATTGTATTCCATAATTTTATAAGAGACATTCGTGTTGTAAACTTCAGTGGAGTTGTGCAGATAAATGGAAAAATTGTAAATACAGTAAAATAAATACCGTAAGATAAATAGAAAAACAAGCCGGCTTCGAACACGAGGCGCAAGATTTAGAATCCGTGACACCAACAACTAAGCCACCATTTTGTCTGAAGATATCGTACGGCAAAAAGAACATGAAGTACAGCAAAAATTTCTCAAAATTTTTAAATTTCGGTCTTTATTTCAGAAACATTTGATCATCTATAAATAAAACGAGTCACGTCTTCGCTTATTTTGACACCTCCTCCACTGTGCGAAGTTCCTGGGAAATCGGGTGATGGCAATTGCCATTTTCTCCTCGTTACTGATTATTTATGCTTTTACTAGCTTAGCGTCTTCTGCTTCGCTCGTGTTTGCATACAAATTACAACAAAAGGAATTTAATTTTTGAAATGGCTCTGAGCACTATGGGACTTAACATCTGATGTCATCATTCCCCTAGAACTTAGAACTACTTAAACCTAACTAACCTGAGGACATCACACACATCCATGCCCGAGGCAGGATTCGAACCTGCGACCGTAGCGGTCACACGGGTCAAGACTGAAGCGCCTAGAACTGGTCGGCCACACCAGCCGGCAAGAATTTAATAAACAAACGTGACGTCTATTGAAAAATTAATGTATTACATAACCTTTTCTTCTTCTCTGCTGTTCTGACAAAGCCGATATGTTTTAGTCTTTACCGAATGTAGGCCTATTCCTGAATAAAAAGGCATCAAGGCACCTGGAAAAAGAGTTCTACAATGTCAGATGGTACGAGATGTTCGAAAGCCTGAGAAAAATAGGATAGGCGTAAGCTATAGGGAGAGGCGGGTAATATACAACATGTACAAGAGCAAAGAGCGAATAACAGGGGTGGAACGTCAAGAACAAAGTGCTTGGATTAAAATACTTGTAAGACAGGGTCGTAGTCTTTCGGCCCTACTATTCAATCTATATATCGAAGAAGCAGTGATGGAAATAAAGGAAAGGTTCAACAGTGAAATTAAAATTCAAGGTAGCAATGATACGATTCGCTGATGACATTGCTACCCTCAGTGAAAGTGAAGAAGAATTACAGGATCTGTCGAATGGAATCAACAGTCTAATGAATACAGAATACGGATTGCGAATAAATCTAAGAAAGACGGAAGTAATAAGAAGTAGCAGAAATGAAAAAAGAGAGAAATTTAACGTCAAGATCGATGGTCACGAGCCGCGCGGGATTAGCCGAGCGGTCTCAGGCGCTGCAGTCATGGACTGTGCGGCTGGTCCCGGCGGACGTTCGAGTCCTCCCTCGGGCATGGGTGTGTGTGTTTGTCCTTAGGATAATTTAGGTTAAGTAGTGTGTAAGCTTAGGGACTGATGGCCTTAGCAGTTAAGTCCCATAAGATTTCACACACATTTGAACTTGATGGTCACGAAGTAGATGAAGTTAAGGAATTCTGCTTACTATGTAACAAAATAATACATGACGGACGGGGCGAGGAGGACAACAAAAGCAGACTAGCAGTGACAAAAAGGGGCATTCTTGGCCAAGAAAAGAAGAAAAGTCTACTAATATCAAACATAGGTCTTAATTTGAGGAATAAATTTCTGGGAATGTACGTTTGGAGCACAGCATTGCATGGTAGTGTAACTTGCTCTGTGGCAAAAACCGGAACATAAGAGATTCGAAGCATATGAGGTGTGGTGCAATAGACGTATGTTGAAAATTAGGTTGACTGGTAAGGTAAGGAATGAGGAGGTTCTGCGCCGCGAATCGGAGAGGAAATAAATGTATGGAAAGAAGAAGAAGGGACAGGATGATAGGGCATCTGTGAAGACATCAGGGAATAATTTCCATTCGGGAGGACGACGGTTCAATCCCACGTCCTGCCATCCTGATTTAGGTTGTCCGTGATTTCCCTAAATTGCTCCATGCAAATGACGGAATGGTTCCGCCGGCCGGAGTGGCCGAGCGGTACTAGGCGCTACAGTACGGAACCGCGCGACCACTTCGGTCGCAGCTTCGAATCCTGCCTCGGGCATGGATGTGTGTGATGTCCGTAGGTTAGTTAGGTTTAAGTAGTTCTAAGTTCTAGGGGACTGATGACCTCAGATGTTAAGTCCCATAGTGCTCAGAGCCATTTGAACCAAAGCTAAGTAACTATTTTATACCAGCTGGCGCTTATTTGTCACTAATCGTTTTCCTGCCACCAGATTTTAGTCACAACCTGGCCACGTCCTACTCCACATCCAAATTATGGTTGCCACGCTTGGGCAGCCATAAAAGCAAGTGCTACTCTGAAATAAAGAGGCTGGCACAAGAAAGAAATTCGTGGCGGGCCGCATCAAACCAGTCAGAATACTCACGACTCAATGAGAAGGTGGCTTATGTCAGATGCTTTTGTTAATCCCGCCTTTTGACTTCGTGTACTCACCCCGTAACACATATGTCTTTATTTCTAGCCGAGGAGTCAAAATCAATTTTCATAGATTTAGCGTTAAAAATCTTTTTATACAACGAAATATGTTAACAAAAATTTTCATCTCCTACTTTACCCTCTTAGGGGTAGAATTTACAAAACCACTGAAACACGTAATTTTTTAATTTCTAACTGAGAAAGCAAATACAAATTTTCATAGATTTAGCTTTAAAAAGGCTCTCACAATGAGACATTTTCGCAGAATTTTTCATAGGCTATTTCGCCCCTTATAGGTTGAATGTCCAAAGACACTGAATATATGGAATTTAAGACATGTCAGTCTACCTCTGTGACATTTCCTCACGGTCTTGTGGAATGTGAGTTTTGACATCTAACAAAAACGTACGGCAGCACCACGGAAGCAATCAGTTTCGATAATAAGTTGACTGGTGAGGAGATGAAAAACATACAGTGCCTGAAAAAACAAGAAAAAAAAGGATGAAGCACCCAGAAGACCCAGACAGGTGTGAACGTAACTTCGTGTATATGAGGGTTGGAAGTTTAATAGTGGCAACTATTTATTTACAGCTCGTACAAATTAGATACGTGTATCAAAGTTTTACTGACCTTCAAAGTAGTCATCAGCATTGTGCATAACTCGTTGCCACCGATGTGGAAGTCGTTGGATACTCTTAGCAGTGCCAGTTGTGTTGACAGTTAGAGCGGCGCGATCTATTGCCTGACGAATTTGTAGCAGTTCTGAAGCGAATGGCAGGCAGTGTTTCTTTCGATTTAGAAATCGAGTTGAACTCACGAGGGTTTAAGTCAGGGGAGTGTAGTAGGAGGTATAGCAGCTAGCAGCCCCATCAGTCAAACAAATCAGTAACAGCTTGCACTGTACGTGCTTGAGCGTTGTCCTGCAAAATGATGGTCAGGTCATGCAGATTGTGTCATCATTTCTGTCTCTATGCTGTTCATTTTTTGAACACAACCTACGACCAGCTTCCTTTGACAGGGACAAGCTTGTTTTCTGCCTCCAATAACCTCAATAACTACGTAATGTTAAATCCAAATCTTCATTTTCTCCCTTTCGATTTTGTTATCGCTATAGCATCACATAAACTCTCAATCTGTAAAGTTTCATAACGTTTTATCCTCTTTTTCTGGATGTTTCACTTTTTTGTCAGAAAGTGTATAGCAAAGTAAGACTAACAGATGAAGTGGAAGGAATAAAACTGAAATATCCAAGGACGAGCGAAAAATGGATAATTTACAATGCAACAAACACATATTCCTGTTGGTATAAGGAAAACAGTTGGATTATGCCGAGAGGGAAGTTGCACTGACAACAACAGATTAAGGTCTAATGTCGTCTAAAATGAAAATAGTTTTTGGACAAGACGCAGCTTACAGGATAGTTTGTTTCAGAATTGTGTGGATGAAATGAAGTGGGGATGGAGAAATATACACTATATGGCAAAGTACAGCCGAGATTCAGCACGTCTCCGATATGGTACTGCAATTATGCTATGGCATATTTTCTGGTGTGATGATGGATGTACTGGAGTACCCAGTGACTAAGAAATGAATGAAGAAAGTAGAGCGTGTGGACCTCAAGTCGTCTATACGGTCACATCCGACCTAATTCTGTATAGGAACGACGGACGTGACCAAACAATCGAATGTTATAGACATACGAGGTGTGGTAATTAAATATCGAGACGACGCACTTCCTATCACATAGCCACATAGGGGAAGGCTAGTATTGAAATGCAGTTGACCTTGAACATCCAAGAGCAACCACTTTTCGTTTCGTCTTTCTGTGTGCCTTAATCTGTTTTTGAGCCTTAGTTGTAGACGATGTTGTTTTGCAGTAGTGCGCGAGCATGTTGAACTCACAATCGAGCAGCGCATTAACCTCAAATTCTTCATGAAATAAAAGAAACTCGCCAACGGAATGTTTTCAAGTGTTAAAAGTGGTGTTAGGTGCTAATGTCATGTGCGTGAGTTGGGTTTGATGAAGAACTACGCATAGATTCTGCGTGATGACTGTAACTCCAGCTCACAATGCTGTATCTGCGAAATAGTTTTCAGTGGACAAGCGCATTCCCGTGCTCGAACAGCCTCCTTATTCAGCAAATCCGCCTTCCTGTGACTTTTATCTGTTCCCAAGAGTGAAAAGTGTATTGACGGGAAAACATTTTTAGTGTTTTGAAGCGGCAAAAGCAAAAGTGGCAAAGTTGTTGAAGAGGGTGACAATGGATGAACTGCAGCATTACTTTGAAGAATGAAAGGACACATATAAAGCGGTGTACGAAGAAGGGGATATGTGCAGTTTTCTTTGCAATAAACTACATTTCTTACACCATTCTCGTTATTTACCTGACACACCGCATACCTTACGCAAGAATTCAGAGCCGGCTAGAGTTCCCACTGCTTGAAATGTGACAAACTACACCACAAGAGTAAACAATTGGCGGGAGCGGAGATTGGACTAATTTTTGTTACGTTACAGGTTGAAACTATTTTATATATTTTCTGTTGGTAATAGGCTGGAAAGAAATGCACGATGAATCAGTTTATTGGTCCAAATTTGGTCGTTCATCCAAGATTATTCTGGAATCTGTGTTTTTTGATAGAATAGTTGGATACCATTAAGAAGTATAGGTGGAAATGTTTCGCAAAACTATCTGCTGACCTACTTTGCGTGTGGTATGAGGATTTAGTTAAGGACACCGATTCGTGTCTATTGTGATACTGAAACCGTCATTCGCAACTGATACGGCAGCAGAATGCCGTTCGGGGTGGTGCTTCTCACAAACGAACAACATTTTAATTTGATTTGCGGATGAGGAACTGATGCTTCATTATCTTTACAGATATATAGAATGTAGGTAGAGCTGCCCCTAAGTACTTTGCGTAACTGCATTGACGTCCTCATCCTTTGCATACCGTTTTTTGCATGCCATGTACATGTTATTGCAATTTATATTGCCAGCAGTGTGTTTACGCGCCTCCTTAATCACTCACAGCTTCATTCACACATTCATATCCTTCTATCTCCTTCCTTTATGAGACTTGCTTCACCAGTCAACTTTGTGCTGAAGCGTAACTGAAACAAAGTGGAGAAAAGAGCAGAAGGAATATTTCTATGTAGAAATACGTCGTCTAACAACCCTAATATACACTATAATCAATGAAGACTTTTTTGAAAATTTACTGTTTAAAAAACAAGCTTATAATTGTTATTTTATACCTTATGTATGGTCAGATTGAGATTGCTATCTTAAACACTGTTTTCATTCGACGTAGAGATCAAAGATACAGGCTAAGATGGCTGAAATAGGGTCGATGACGTGGCTTGCTGTGTGGCCACAACGCACCACATATTCGTAGACACGGTAATTAAAAATTGGAAACACTTAGCCATGAAATTTTGTAATAAGTTGTCCCCTTTTCCGGTCTCTCGTTCTCTGCCCCCCCCCCCCCCCCCCTCTCTCTCTCTCTCTCTCTCTCTCTCTCTCTCTCTCTCTCTCCTCTGACTTTCGCCGACGGAGTAGGAAATTCGAGAGGCGTACTAATCTGCGACTGATCTACCTGGCTAAAAAGAGAAGTGCGCGCCGGTTCTATGCCCTGGCGCGTCTCTGAGCGGCGGGGGAGGAGCCACGTTATTACCGGCACAGGTTCTGCGCATGCGCCGAGCGCAGATTACGTATTCACGCAGTGTGCCGCCGGGGTCACGTGATAAGGGTGCCGCTTTATCGCCTTAATTAACAGTAACAAGTATGGCGCCGGGCCGAGCAATATTGCTGCGTGGCCACCGACAGCAGGGGGGAGCATATTCTAGAGAATGCGGAGCCATCTTCCTTTAGCGCGGCGGCTCGCCCCGGCAGCGCGAAAATAAAACGACAGGGCGAACGTTATTTGTATGGACCGAGCAGGCGATTTATCAGGGTATTATTTCTCGTTGCGCTAATCGCCGCCAGGAAACAGAGAGGCGTGGGAACTACGTTCGATTTGAATACGTAATTGCCGCGGTAATGTTCGCTATTAAGATCGTATCGCAAATCCAGAGCTGAACTCTGTGACGTGATAATGATTACTCTACGCAAATTGAATGTTCAAAAGTTTACAAATTTATTGAACATCTCGAAACAATTGACAGTGCTGCATTATCATCAGACGTACACAATAGCGATTCTGAAGATTGTTACCAATAAAGTCTAAAGAAGTATGTATGCCAATTTACGTATTTGGTTACTGATTTGATAGTGCAGTATTTACAACAATTAACTGTTATACACTTAAAATGGTCTACAGTTTTTTTCCTCTATTGACAGATCGTTGCAGTAACGAATCTTTGTTACAAGATACACGAATGTAGCAGTTTTGTATCAGAAATCAACTGTTTAAAATTCTGATTGTGTTACAAATTCCATAGCTGTTCTTCATAGTATTCCTTACATCTAAGGCACACTGATAGTATTGCTTACAACATCAACTGTTTTAAAGAAGAATTAAGTGTTACTTAAAATAGGCGAGTATGAAACAGTTAAGGACTCTAAGCACATACCAGCCTGTAATCAGTTCGAAGAGTTCATGGGAAAACGGCGCCCGAGATATATAGTCAGACGATATTTCTATAGGTTTCCTCCCTCCCCTTCATTGTTAAGACACCACGTACCACTTCTGTTCGGCAATTTAAACCCACGGTTGGCGGAGATTGTTGGTGAGGTCAACGTACGTGAGCGTGCAGGAAGACAAAGTACACACGGTGGACATCAGCGCCACGTACCAACCAGAGGTCATTAAACACACAGATGGAGAAGTTACGCTAAATCGATCTCTTTGTTGTTTCACGAAGAAGAGAGTGAAAAATCAAGTCGAATTTGAGCCAAAACTTCCGTCTCTATTAAACAGACCACACAATAATGCAATCTCGATAGAATAGCTTAGGAAACAGTCCCAATAGTTAGAAGTGATACCCAAACGACTTTAGCGTTGATCTACTTTAGGGGATTGACTTTGCCGACGCAGTGTATCCCAGTTGCAGACTTGTTAAGCTCTTGCAGGTACTAAAACTCACATTCCATACAGAGGTTTAGGCTACAAGTGTCATTCTCTAACTGTACCTTTGTCGATCGACGCATGTATTACGCTGGCCCGTAACATACTTCATGGATCGTAAAGGAGCTTATATTTTAGAGGAAAGTAAGTAAGAAAACACACTTCGCAGCCAGTTCTATTTGAGAATAATTCTGCGTAGGAGAGAAGAAAATTAACTTTGCAGTCTCACCCCCAGTCTCCTCTCCCTCCAAATCCTGCCCTACCCACAACTAGTGGCCAGCATATGTCACGTCCATTTTTTCTCTCATTGTAACCGTTCTGACAAAGTTTATCCTAAGATGTGCAAACTGAGGCGGCTGGCTTTCAGCGTCTACGAGGAGATGTGTACGATGTACTCCTTAATGCTGAAGTGGATGATGCTAATCATCGGTGCGGAGGTAAGAATCTACGTTAGCTTCCTACGTACTAAAAAGGATATTTTAATTTGACCTATGGTACGGCTCTTTATTTCCCGTTGCCAACGGAAGCGTTTTAATTTTGACTTTTGTTGTCACTTATAACAAAGTGAGCCTAATCTAATCAACTGGTCAGTCGTAATCGTTGTTGCTATGATTACAGGGAGAGGGGAAAAGCTATTTTCAGTTAGCACACTGGACAAAGTTTCACTTGGGGTACTTCACACCGCTGGCGGATAAACAGTCCATCGGAGCTGCAGGGCTCGTACGGGATCCTCACTTGTTAAGGGAAAACATATTAGCCCTATACTTTCTAATTGATCTAAAAGAAAATTAGCCAGGTGCGATTAGGACTCACGCGCTGAGAGTTCTGTACAAACTTAATTATGTGTACAGAAGCCTCATCCATTCCGGGAACGAGAATCTCGATCATATTTGCCTGTTAACGACATTGATACTGGCGAGGTATCCGTCCCTGGGATTGCAGCTGTGACCAAGTCATGCGGGAGCCAGGCAACCATTATTACAATAATAATTAGTTCTCTTTCCACGCCGACTGGCGTGGGTAAAAGGCAAACACCAGGCAACGAACGATGTTTCGAAATTTATCCGTCATCAAATATCCAGAGAGATTAATACACGTAGATATGACGTTTTCAGTTGTATGTGAAACAAACATTCGCATTGCATCGCCATAGAACCTAACGTTAAGGGGCCATGGACCTGAACCATGTGACATACATTTCAACTTGATGCGTCTACTCGTTCCTGAGAAAATGGGTCTTAATAGACGGAAGGACAGACAGCCAGATGTGAAATGACAAAAAAAGAAAAAAAGAAAAAAAAAAGAAAATCGTTTGACATAATAAAAAATTACAGTTTTCGGATTTTTTACTTTAGTTGTGCTGAGAAACCATGCTTTTTGCCAAATTTTCTGATTCTAGGCCAAAGGGACGTACACTAAAGGTTTTTATGAGTGAGTTTGCGAGTGTAAAATATGTAACACAGAGGGCCGTTTCTTTTGACTGAACTGACTTATAAGCATCAATGCTTTACACCGTCAACGAACCCGAGGACTGAGTATCCGAGACAAATTTCCACTTGATATGGCTGCCACTGTCTGAGGAAAACAATGTTTGAAACTTTGATAGACAGACGAACGGACAAAAATGTAATCCTGAAAGGGTTCCGTTTTTACCGATTGACGCACCGAACACTGAAAAGGAAAAGGAACAGACAAACTCAACGGGTATTTTAAGATGCGGCAAGACCATGCAGTGACCAAGCATTTTACTTTCATATAGAATTTATTTTCTTTGGTAGCCTGCTCATTTCATATCAATATTCCCTGTAGCAGAAGGGAAGTGCAATAATCTTAAATGGTAATTAACCTGTATTCAGTAGACTGGCTATTTATTGCATAGCTTGATACCAGAAAGTACATACGCAGAGCATGGACACCTCGTGCTACAGTAGTCCCTTCTGTACACACAATGGAGGGGTGAATCTCGTTAATTCAGATTATGAATTCAGAGCGAGAAACCTCTTAATACGTTTGGGATAATGAGCTACTTTAAAATGAATCTACTGATATATGCTCACATAGGGAATCCAAAGAAAAATATGGAAGAAGGAAAGAAGTGTTGTCCCGAAGCACAATAAATTCTACATAGCCGTGCATTATTCATTTGGGAAAATCGCTATTGGTGCTCGATAGACTCGAAATCCTGAGTTCTCTCCAGCTAAGGAGAAACGACCGACGACCAATTGTTGTGCAACACCACGGAAGAAACAGTTCTTATATATAACTCGCTCAACACAGAATTCAGAACAAACGGAATTAATACTGCGACAATCTATCTGAGGGTCGCTGGGGAGTACTAGTGCAAGTTTAATCACCTATTTCAAAGCACAACTACGCGACTTAGCAGAAGCCGCTGCAACAAGCTGACTTCATGGTTTTAACTTCCACGTGAAGTGAGTAAACCTCACAGACAGAAACCAGGACAAGTAATCAGTCCCTTCTCCTGATGTAGAACCCAGCAGACGACTTAATTTATAAAACCTCAGCCTGACTCAATATATCCACTTCCTATCAGAAAAGGTCTGTTCACTGGGTGCTTGGGTCCGAGTGTCTATAACGAAAACTCACAACCTTCATCGGACGCTATGTGCAGGGTACGTTCTTTGTGGAGGTCGGCAACCGACCAATCCCTTGTGCCTGTTAAAATCGTGGGCAACTAAGCGAAGTAGAGTGGCTTGGAAAGGTTGGTAGTCTTTGCCTCTAGGCTCTTTCTGAAGAGAGAAAGGTTCCAAGAAGTTCTAGGAAGTTCTGCACGGAATTCTACAGGACCCTTCAAAGAATTCGATTTTAAAAACGGCGGGAACATTCGCTTCTGCCGTTGAGACTTGCTCCCGCCAAACAGGCATACAGAAAGCCAACGAACTCTCCCACGGCTACCGGAGAAAGAAAGGAGCAAAGAAAAAAACTGCCTCTAACTTGAAGCTTTGTCGCCACGTTCTCTTTTCATACAGATACAACACTGGGACTAGTCACAAGGAAAAGAATGTGGCTGCTGACCCAAATAACTAAAAGGAGAATAAAATAAACTTAAATGTTGTGCTGCAGAAAATCCTGCTCCAACAATCGAAATGTAACAAACATAGAATGTGTCTGACAGGCATATTGAATAAAATAGTAGTGAGTCATGGAAAAATAAAATTGTAAAGAGGGTATGAAAATAACGCATCTCTTTCATTACCATGACTTTTCTATGATCAGCACATCATGGAACGTAAGTGCCATCCATTACCACCTTCATAGTAAAGCGAATATTCGTGCAGATGAAGTTACGATGTTTCAAAAACATGAGCAAGTTTTCACTGACATCCGGAAAAATAAGGAAAGTGTCCAAATATGTGAAGAAGCAGTTCAGTGTGGATTTCGTCTAGGTCTTTTCTTGTCCCCTGAAATCCAACGGAGTCTCATCTACCGTCCATTGGCGTAAATATTTATCATCCCATTTCTAGCATATCCGCTTCATTTCGATTACACCCACTGTTACATCTTCCATCCCAATCTGTCATTTTTTTTCTGTCAACACCGACCTTGTATTTTTCCACCTCTCGATTCGGCGGTAAGCCACCAGTTTTTGAATGGTTTTCACATCGATTTATCACTGCTATAATACACATTGATTGGAAGTTTTATCTTTCAAACGGATTGGAAGCTTTCTTCAGAAAATCCTCTTGGGTTTAGTAAACGCACAGAAACAATATTTTTAGTTTTGTACTTATTTTCGTTAATCCAGTCGTCTTCTGTCATAAATATAGATTCCCAGTCGATTCTGTGGGCCATTGTTAATTTATGACCCAGAAGAAGGCCGCTGCAACCGTGGCTGTAACGTTGGTTTTTCTCCAGCATTAGCTTTAAACAATATGACGCAATACCATACCCAGAAAACTTTTACGTCGAGTGACTCTGGCCGCGGAAGCGCACGCAATTATACACAGCTCACATGTTTACGTGAGCTGTAAGGTGGGTTTAATGATGCCACATTGGCACCACATTTCATCACAATTCTGCCCTACGTCGCTGTGTACGTGTCACACGATGGGAATGTCCTCACACCTCCTCTTTCCTAAATTTCCGTCCCTGATTTGACGCCTCTTCCATGGAGGTCAGAAATGCCATAACTTCCGACACATCGCCGCTAAGAATTGACACGTGAACATATCAGGGGCTGGCGTGAAGTGTGTCAATGAAACCACCCCTTTGCATGAGGTGTTTATTTCCACACATTGTGCGGTCGAAACGGACAATTCTCAGTTTTTGAGAACGATAGATACTACTGCCAACCCACGAACGTTTGAACCTTACTCTAAAGACACTGTGGGGCTGCAACCTCACTGAACGTGATCTGACACATCTGGAGTGTAGCATGAACGCAATTTTTGCTTCGCTGTACAACTTGAAATCACTAGGGACTGTTAAAAACAATTCGATGAAATCGGAATGTGGAGCAGCCATGGCTTCACATTCTTATCGTTGCACCATTTCCGCGCTTATTTGTGAGCATTAAAAATTTACCTCTCAGTAACTTCAACACACATTAAACCTCATGGCTGATCTAGCGCCTGAGTGTGAGGCAACCCCTCCTACCCTCTTTACGTGGGATTTGACTTCCTTCAAGCGCTAGAGTAGCCGCAAGGCAGAAGGTGCGTCGACGTTTCTGACAGATACATACGCATCATGCTAAACTAAAGTGCGTGGTACCAGTGGTACCAGTGGTACCAATGGAGGGCCTGAGATGGACCCTTTGCCGTTTTATTCACACTCATCTTAACGTTGTACTTCCCCTGCTCCCCCTCTCCCCACCCACCACCCTCCATACTCCCCTGTGAGCACGCTGTGGTGGGCGCAAAAAATGAGGGATGAACGTATTTCTTCTTCGGATCTCGTTCTGATTTCATCGAATAGGTATCAACTATAGTGGTTCCACCCCGTATACCAGAGCAAAAACTGCAGTTACACTACACTCCCAAGCGGTCGGATCACGTTTCATGGGGTTGCAGCCTCACGATATCCTTGGAGTCCAAGGTCCGACGGTGTGGCAGCAGTGTCGAACGTTGTCAAAAAATATCCTCCTGTTGATCATCGTACTGCTAAGTGTCGTGTTCGGCGGTGATCAAAGCCCAAAGCGAAGAGACGATTCATTGACGCGATTTTCTTGTCGATTCTGAGCGTTAGAGGTGGCGTGTCTGAAATTTTTTTCCTCGGCAGTCCATATGAAAACCGCGTAATTTCAACGACGGTTGTAGCGGTTCAGACTTCCTTCACAGAGGCATCAAAAACGGGTAAGAGGAGGTGTGACAACCTTCCCATCGTGTGATACATGCAAGCTTCAGTTGGACAGAATTGTGGTGAAATCTGGTGCCAGTGTGACGCCATTAACGCAGCTTACAACTCACATGAACTTCTGGTCTGCCGCCTTTTCTTTTTGGAATGTCAACTCTTTGCTGTTTGAAGCATCAACGAGCCTGAGGGTGACGTCGCACGGCCCCACACCTTTGCGCCGTTACAGAGGAAGACACACTTCAAGCTTATGTGCTGGAATGGGAACAGTTACGGGGTTTCGAAAAAGTGAACCTTTAATTTTCGCATGCAGTGTGTTACGCCCAAAATCAGGCGCCGGCGTGCCATTCGGGAACGATGGAGCAGAGAAGACTGTGAGACGGAGTCAGCCAATCGCCTGCTGACCGGACCTCCCTCCAGAACGACAGCGCAACAGCGGCCCCTACGTCAAGAGGACATAAGCGCCAGGACCGACTGGAGACAACCCATTTCAATAGCAGCTTCAAGATTAGTGACTTCGATAGCAGCGTCAATGTTAATCGCTTCGGTTGCACTCTCTGTGTATCACAGACTTGTCTATACTGAAGAAGATTATTTCGTATGTCGCTCTTTGGTTGCGACAAAAAAAAAATAAAAAATAAAAATAAAAATAAAAATAAAAAAAATAAAAAAAAAGTTCAAATATGTGTGAAATCTTATGGGACTTAACTGCTAAGATCATCAGTCCCTAAGCTTACACACTACTTAACCTAAATTATCCTAAGGAGAAACACACACACCCATGCCCGAGGAAGGACTCGAACCTCCGTCGTGCTTGCGACACATCTCTGTAATTGTCAAAGTTAAGTATCGTAATTTTTTTATTGTAATAAAACTCATTAATACGACTTGTTTTATTGTTTGTCTAGCGAACCGAGTATGTAGGCTTCCTAGACACTACACAGTGCACTTCGAAATCTTGCTTTCCCTGCGCTGAATTAACTGGAGGTAAATGCAATGAATATCTAGTGATTTCTGTGGTGAAGTGTGGCAGGACTACATTTTTTAAGGATTGTCTGCCTCCTTTGTAGTGACGTAAAGTAAATATCGTTGTTCCAGTTTTTGTTAAACAGTAAGAAAAGAGACTTACAGGCTCGTTTTGTGCAATTTAATGACACCTTTAATCAACTGAACTGAGATACAATCTTGTGCAGGCAACTCCCTTCCTTCATACCTAGGAAGCCTTTTTTAACATATTGGATGGTCTGTCCACAATGTAATTGCTTTCATTAATCTCCATGTTCGCGACTTACATGTACACAAATATTTAGAGAAATCCTGGAATGTATGCACAATTTTTTCTGCTGTCCCAGTTGCCACATTAGATGAACTGTGGTGCATATTCAGCATGGCCATGAGTTTAGTGTTATTCTTATTGTTATTTATTTTCATTTGTTTCTCTTAGCAAATGTCGATTGTACCTCCTCGATTAGTATAGAACACATTTAAGAAGAGTTTTGTTTAATTCACCGTATTCCATCATGTTTCTAAAATCATCTGCTAGAAACTGCCACCTCTTGTTCGATAGTAGCCTCATTTAATATGAAATGATTTCTTTTTCTTCTATATCATGCAACATCTTTCACTATTTGCCTAAGTACCTTTGCTAGAAAACTTCCCCTTACGTTTTGTCTCTGTAACCTTCACTTTTTCTGGATGCTGCGTTTCCTTCTTAATTTAATCTGTTGCACCTCTCCTTAATAAAGTTAATTAATTTACACTTCCTACTTCTTCCCTGGTGTGTCTTTTCTTTCGAGGGTTATATCTATGTTCAGTCTGTATCCTAAGAATATGGAGTCACTTAGGATCTATTTCTTTATCGGTGAATAAAATATAGTCCAATTATTTTTTCCATTTGGTCCATTCGAAATCCGTTTTTATATGTATTTGGATAAATAATTTATTATACTTGATAAATTTTACTAACGTATGACCTCTGTAACTTAATGGAATCATATTGCAAGTTTCATCTGAAAAACCGTTCATTAATTTCTGTTACATTTCCGCGATAAAATGTTCCTCTCTTACCTTGCAGTAAGTGTTTCTGCCTTAGTACTTCATCATAGAGATCGTCTACCTTCTTATCGTCATCAGAGCACCACGTAGATTAAACCTGCATTTTTCTCATTGAATATTTTCTGTTTGTTTTTTAAAAAGTTCTGCTATTTTCTCTGAAACTTCTTCAGTAACTGTAATGTTGACAACTTCCTTATCTACCTTAAAGTCTGCACTTCGGTTTCATCACTCCCATTTTCCTGTGCAGTTAAACGTATTACTGCTTTTAATTATATTTAGTTCTCCTTTCTTCCATCTGTCCGATGGACGAATTGAATCCACTTTGACTTTCTTTAAGTTCTCCTCCAAGGCTTTTAACACATCTCTGGATCGTAAATTAGGACTGTTTGTTGTCCCCAAATACAAAGAAGAAGATGCAGTTCCAGTTGTTAAAGTCCATATTGTTGTCTAGTTAACCAAACTAATGTAATAAGACAAGAGTGATTCCAGAAGTCCATTCAGGCTATTGCTCCACATGCTAGCCACCCCAGGAGCTTGCATTTCGCAACAAGTACTTCGTTAGTGCTACACATCGTAATCTACCCTACCAGGATCGAACAGTTTGCCAGTACACGTGAGCAGTGATAACCCCATAACGTTGGATCAACAATGCTGTCTCGCATAATGATCACGTACCACCAGAGCTCTGAAGTCCCCAGTTTAGCGTCGTAGCAATCATTGTCCAATGTTTAATAGACAGGGTAACAGATTTTGATCTTTACGTTGAACTCCGTCACATAACTTCACCCAAAAACCAAGCTACAAATGTTCGTCAGGTTTTTCGAACTGAAAAATAAATTCCTCATTCAGTCCATCATAATGTAGCGGCAAGTCCTCTTCGAAGATAAAAAGCTATATTAGTAATGATAGGATATCCATCGCGTTGCTAGGTACGTAGTTGGAACCTTTGAAACGAACAACATCGAGTGTCTGTCGACCATGAAGTGTGTGTTTTCTCCACATCATTTGAAACGAAATCACAGAGACGCGTGCCACCGGTGTAAGCTGGAGAAATTAAACAATCCCGTACTGTTAAGACTAATTTAAAGCTGAGGCTACGAAATTTTAAGACAGCCGGAAATCTGCCAGCGGAATGATCATACAATCTCTCTTAAGATGTGACTGAGTAGTGAAACAGCTCTTCTCAAAATATCATGGCAGAATCCGAGAACCAACGAGAATCACAATCAACTCCGCGATTCATATCGCCTATGGTAACGGTTAACACGCAACGGTAGTGTGCATTCTGTAACCCCTGAGCTTACGGAACTGGATTTCTAAGGGATGTTGGAAGACGTCCCATCTTGGTCTACTAATGTTCTTCGTACAAATAGGCTATTCAAAGATAACACAGTGTTTTTACGTATAGTTATAGATATAAAAACCTGAAACTTAATACACATTAAAAAGACTTTATTATGTATATTTCAGAAAGTCATCGTGAGAAGAAATACATACCTGCCACAAGCAAGAATTCATTTTGGCTTTTCTCTGCAGCCTTTCTAGGTTCAAGCATAAGATAGGAACTGTGTTTATTATGCCTTAGAAACAGTTATCAGCTAAACTCAGTGAATGAGCTAGGCTACTCGTATGTGACTTAATAACGGTTAATGTGCTATGTTAGTACAGGTACTCCTTCCACGTTTAGTCAGACACCATCTGCAGTTTAAGTGTCGTCCTTTTATTCTTTATCACGTTGTAAAATGTGAAAACGTGAGGCAGTCTTACTATCTCTCACTTAAAATGAGCTGTGAAAATTACCGTCACGACGCCAGGTGTTGTATGGCTCATCATCAGTAGCTTACGGCGGACGTTAAATCAAATAAGTGAACCTCAAATGCCTGGAATTCATTACTGCATCATCGCGTTGACAGTCAACTGGAAACAAAAAAAAGAGTCGGCTTCTCTGGCTTCCTTACAGTATAGATGTAAAACCACAGTGCACTTCGTAGCATACGAGTACTGCAGGCGCTACGCCACCTGGGGCTCCGAGCTGCTGCGTTGTAAAGAAACATCAAGGGCTCTAGACAGATTGCTGCTTCTCTAGGCGTTTACCAGCAACTGTTATTAATAACCTGGAATGTTATTTCAGTATCATCGTAATCCTCGTTTTATTGTTTCATTTCAGCAGCATTCGAATAATGTAAATTCAACAGGTAGTATATGACATATTAATCAACTACAGGCAGTAGAGGAGTATCAGCAGAAGTAAATGTTTCTTCAGCATCAGGATATTGATTGAAATAATTTCACTGAATTTAGCTCCTTCAGGATCCCCTGAGATTTCTTAATTTTTGATGTCTCTAAATTACAAGTTAGACATTCTAAATCCAAGGACTCGACCCCAGGAATTCACCGCATCTTCCACATTAAGGAATGATTTGTATATTTTTTAAAAAAGTGAAGTTACACAGTGGTTGGAATTGTTTTCTGTCTGAGGTGAGTACATAATTACTACCACATCTTAAATGCCTAGGTTAAGGGGCTGTGACGGCAATTAATAACGCTAAAATAACGGTCACCCAACGCCGGTGTGTACAACGTTAAGTTTTACTTCCTCCTCCCTATATTTCTGTTTGTGACAGGTGCAGCTCTCTTAGTAGCATAACATTAGAGATACCAGTGAAATATTACGTAAAGCGCAAAAATTAAATATTTCTGGTTTCTTACGTCGGGGAATCAGCAGGTGGAATATACGGTATACAAGATAGTTTATTGATATAGAGTTAGCTACATTAATTATTATAACTCAACATATGACATACAGACGTTCGTTTTTATACGTCACTGAATGTGGACCATTTCTGACATCACTTTGTTAAAAAAAAATAACATAACGCAGTGAACGGTGAACCAAGAAAAAACTTTTTACATATTTTACGTACACTACTGACCATTAAAATTGCCACACCAAGAAGAAATGCAGATGATAAACGGGTATTCATTGGACAAATATATGATACTAGAACTGACATGTGATTACCTTTTCACGCAATGTGGCCGCATAGATCCTGAGAAACAGTACCCAGAACAACCACCTATGGCCGTAATAACGGCCTTGATACGTCTGGGTATAGAGCCAAACAGTGCTTGGATGAGGTGTACAGGTACAGCTGCCCATGCAGCTTCAACACGATACCACAGTTCATCAAGAGTAGTGACTGGTGTATTGTGGCGAGCCAGTTTCTGGCCACCATTGACCAGACGTTTTCAATTGGTGAGAGATCCAGAGAATGTGCTGGCCAGGGCAGCAGTCGAACATTTTCTGTATCCAGAAAGGCCCGTACAGGACCTGCAACATGCGGTCGTGCATTATCCTGCTTAAATGTAGGATTTCGCAGGGATCGAATGAAAGGTAGAGCCACGCGTCGCAACACATCTGAAACATAACGTCAACTGTTCAAAGTGCCGTCAATGAGAACAAGAGGTGACCGAGACGTGTAACCAATGGCACCCCATACCATCACGCCGGGTGATACGCCAGTATGGCGATGACGAATACACGCTTCCAATGTGCGTTGACCACGATGTCGCCAAACACGGATGCGACCAGTATGATGCTGTAAACAGAACCTTGATTCATCGGAAAACATGACGTTTCGCCATTCGTGCACCCAGGTTCGTCGTTGAGTACACCATCGCAGGCGCTCCTGTCTGTGATGAAGCGTCAAGGGTAACCGCAGCCATGGTCTCGGAGCTGATAGTCCATGCTGCTGCAAACGTCGTCGAACTGTTCGCACACATGGTTGTTGTCTTGCAAACATCCCCATCTGTTGACTCAGGGATCGAGACGTGGCTGAACGATCCGTTACAGCCATGCGAATAAGATGCTTGTCATCTCGACTGCTAGTGATACGAGGCTGTTGGGATCCACCACTGCGATTCGTATTACCCTCCTGAACCCACCGATTCCATATTCTGCTAACAGTCATTGGGTCTCGACAAACACGAGCAGTAGTGTCGCGATACGATAAACTGCAATCACGATAGACTACAATTCGACCTTTATCAAAGTCGGAAACGTGATGCTACGCATTTCTCCTCCTTACACGAGGCATCACAACAACGTTTCACCAGGCAACGTCGGTCAACTGCCTTTTGTGTATGAGAAATCGGTTGGAAACTTTCCTCATCTCAGCACGTTGTAGGTGTCGCCACCACCACTTGTGTGAATGCTCTGAAAAGCTAATCATTTGCATATCACAGCATATTCTTCCTGTCGGTTGAATTTCGCGTCTGTAGCACGTCGTCTTCGTGGTGTAGCAATCTTAATGACCAGTAGTGCACTTTGTGGTCGTTAAAACATTTTCATATTTTCATGTTACTAATTACGAAGCAAATGGTGCTCTCCTCAGATACCAGAGAACCAAACAAATTGTGGAAAAGAATGCAGAGGATCCATACGACTGTGAAAATTCTCCAATAGTTTTCGAGCTTACGTTTTGATGGCACTGAGTCTCATGCTTACAAACAACTAGAGACGAATTGTGCTCGATACTGATGTGGTAAACAAAGTGTAATAACTACTGCAGCTTACGATGTACCAACAAGATTTGTACTAAAATACGAGGGCTATTCGAACAGTAAGGAACGATAGGTCACGAAACGGAAACCACAATGAAAATCATAACTGTTTTATTTGCAACAGTTAGCTACAACCTCCAGCTACTTAACTCCATAGCTGCCGATCCGACTTAGACGTTTGTCGTAGCGTTGTACCAACTTCCCAATACCATCGTTACACAAGAAAGCCGTCAGTGCTTTCCGCCAATTCGCTACGATGGCCAACAGCTCGTTGTCTGTGCCAAAATGTTGTCTTCATAGCCAGCGGTTCATGTGAGCAGAGATGTTACTCAGAGGGAAATAACTACAGACTGTATTGTGGGTAATCAAACATTTAAAATTGAAAACGATGCAGGAGCATCGTCTTTGCCTCTGCAGAATGCGGCTGAGAATTGTCTTGAAGAAGAAACCGCACGACATTTATGTAATGTTGGCTGCATAGCTTCAGGCGAAATTTCTCACCAGGCCCTCGTATTAGGCGGGAGATACTATTGTTCTAGGAATTTTATGTGCTCTCTGTGTGCTCAGAACTAAAAACCACGACGTAACGCGATCGACGGGCATTCTAGAGACACTGCCCAACACACCTGTGCAAAACTTCATCGGATTTTCAATGTGGTTTCGATGTCGTGACCGATCGTTCCTTACTTTCCGAATAACCATCGTATTCCGAATGAGCGGAAGAAACTATAGTGCCCATATGATCAAAATGAGTTTCCATTTTATTGCTACACATCTGTATCATTAAAGTACGTCAACCTAATGGATGTTAGTTGTCATGATGAAGTGCGTGAATACTTATTTTCACAGGTTAGCTTCTACAACTTTGATTACGAAGCTGATTTTTGACTTATAGCTTCTCTTCTTTTTTTTTTTGGGAGCGGGTACAACAGTATATATGTCGTTATGTCTTTAATTGTAATACGGACCGGTACCTTCTATTCGAGCCATATCTGAAGACCACATGTTGTGTGGGGATTTCGGTGACATGAGACTGTACGGCTGTATCGCACGAGGGAAAATCTGTTGGCATACATTACTGAAATGTTGTAATCTGTTGCGGCATGTTGTACTGCAGGGATCCTGGGCCAATGAGGAAAGTGTAAAGAGTAGTCAGATTAAAACGAGACAGATGGAAAAAAATAAGTTACTCATTACTTCGGAAGCAATCGCTATAACTGTCAATACATTTATCCCAATGTGGTTGGCTACGGAACAACGAATGTACCCAGGCGGGAACCTCATCGTCTGGAGTCCTCAGGACTCCAAAAGTATGGAGATGACATGGGAAGAGATCGGGGCTGTATGGAGGGTGTATACTGACTTCCCTGAGAAACTTACACAGCGTAGTCGAAACAACGTGGGCAACACGTGGACTCCGTACAAGTTCTCTTGGCGTTCACCGAACGCAAACCCTCCCTTCGGGCTTCCGCAGCGTACAGCGTGGTTCACCACGCTAAAACACTGTCCTGTGGTGTCGCCCTTTACACCACGTCAAGTGTCGATTAGCTCTAATTACAGAATGGTATGCTTATGAGGAACTAGTCGACCGTTCAACCCATTCCTTTTAACTCCACACGCACAGTCATTCTGTTAGCTGGGCTGCTAGTAACACTACGTAACTCATGAGCGATTCCTTTCGCTGACGTCAAGAGATTTTTTACAACCGCCTGCCACAAGGCTCGATTGTCCCTGTCCGTCAGTGCGTGAGGTCTGTATAATTTTGGTTTAGAAGCGGTTCTACCTTCGCGTTGCCACTTCACAGTGACGTCATCAACAGCCAACTTGGCCGTTTTAGGAGGGTGGAAATGTCCCTGATGTGTTTGCTGCTCAGGTGAAATCTACAGACTACTGCCAACATTCGAAGTCACTGAACTCTCCTGATCGACCTGGTCTCCTGTTAGTGCATTCCGAGTGACAAAACACTCCCGGGGCCATTCCAGAGACAGCTGTCTGTGGTGCGATATTAAAGGCAATTTCGTAGTCGGGGACGGTGATTGTGAATTTCCAGCATTCTGTATAAACTGCATTACAGAAACTAGTGTTAACCAATTCGTGTAGAAGCAGCTACTTCGAAAAATGCTGTTTTGTCGATCTGGGTGATTTAGAAACGGTCTCAGATAACCCAAAACTAGTCATCAGTTAAATAAAGTGCGCATCTTGCAACTTCGCTTGTTTCTATATCGAACTGGGGATGTCAATTCCCTCGTTCATCCGCTTCAAGTAGTCTTCGACCACGGTATGAGATGACACAGAATGTTGCAAGGCACCTATTACTTTTTGTCGGGTGACAGGCGCAGATGTGAATGGGATACGGTATATTTCTGCATCTACATATACAATCCGCTAGCCACCAAGCGGTGTGTGGCGGAGGGCACAATTCGCGCCAATGTCATACTTCCCCCCCCCCCCCCCCCCCCTCTGTTCCACTCGCGGATCGCGCGAGGTAAAAATAACTGTCTGAACGTTTCAGTACGAGCTCTAATTTCCATTATCTTTGAGTGGTGATTATTGCGCGATTTGAAAGTTGGTGGTAATAATATATGCTCTACATCCTCGGCGAAGATCGAATTTCGAAATAAAGTGAGCAGCTCCTTCCGTTTATCGCGTAGTCTATCTGCAAGTGTGTCCCACTTCAAGCTTTCTGTGAGATTTGTAACGCTCTCACGACGGCTAAATGTACCAGTCACGAATCTTGCCGCTCTCCTTTGGACCTTCTCAATCTCTGGAATCAGACCCAACTGGTAAGGGTCCCATGCAGACGAGCAGTATTCTAAGACTGGACGAACTAAAGTATTGTAAGCTATTTCCTTTGTTGAAGGACTGCATCGCTTCAGGATTCTCCCAATAAACCTCAATCTAGAGTTCACGTTGCCCGTTACTTGAGTAATCTGATCATTCCATTTGAGATCATTTAGTATAGTCACACCCAGATACTTGACGGATGTTACCGCTTCCAAAGACTGGGCATTTATTTTGTACTCGTACATTAATGGGGATTTTCGCCTTGCTTTACGCAGTAGGTTACACTTACTAATATTGAGAGATAACTGCCAGTCATTAAACCACGCATTTATTTTCTGAAAATCCTCATTGATTTGTTCACAACTTTCGTGTGATACTACTTTTCCTGTAGACTACAGCATCATCGGCAAACAGTCTAATGTCGCTGTCAATACCATCAACCAGATCGTTTATGTACTCGTATATCGCAAAAAACAGCGGATCTATCACGCTGCCCTGAGGCACACCTGAAGTTACGCTTGTGTCTGTTGAAGTCACCCCATTCAGGACAACATACTGCTCTCTGTTTGTTAGAAAACTTTCTATTCAACCGCATATGTCATCGAACAGACCGCAAGCGCTCACTTTTTGGAGCAAGCGACAGTGCGGAGCTGAGTCGGACGCCTTTCGAAAGTCGAGAAATATGGCATCAACCTGGGAGCCGGTATCTAGAGCCTGTTCTATATCATGAACAAAGAGGGCCAGCGGTGTCTCGCATAACCTCTGTTTCCTAAAACCGTGCTGGTTTCCGCAGATGAGCTTGTCAGAGTCTGAACACAAAATATGTTCCGTGATTCTACAACAAACCGATGTCAGTGAAATTGGCCCGTAATTATGTGCATCCGATTTATAGAGATTGCTATGACCTGGGCCTCTTTGAAGTCCTGTGGAACTTTCTGCTGTTCCAATGATCTGTGATAGGATAAGAATGGTGCTGTACTTGTAGCATAGTCAACACATAATCTTACGGGGATACCGTCTGGGCCAGATGCCTTCCTGGCGTCTAAGGATCTTAACTGTTTTACAATCCCAGATACACTAAAAAATATGTCAGCCATCTTGCGTTTGTTCGATAAATTTAAGGGGGAATGGTGCTGCAGTCCTCTACCGTAAATGAGTTTTTGAAAGCTAGGTTTAGAATTTCGGCCTTCTGTTTAACATCATCCGTTACATTACCCCCACTGTCAGAAAGAGAAGGTATTGAATTATTTGCACAGTGCGGCGGTCCATCCTGGCATCCCGGTGGTAGATTGAAAACTTCATCATGAGTGTGCTTGCCTCACGTTCTCATGCAGTCCAACTTCGAGTCACTGTCACCTCCGAATGCTCCAAAGATCTTTATAAGGCACGAGTGGGCCAGCCAACCAAATGGAGAACCAAAGTAAAGCCCTTTACAGTCTCTGTCAAACTCTGATCGTCTCAAACGAGTAAGTGGCATATCTGTTTAGTTCACAGCGACCACTCAACGCCTGGAGTTGTTCACTCCCCATGTACAGGTATCATATGTACATGGAGGGAGTTACACTGTCACCCGATGCTGTCTTTCGAGTGCTTAAGTTTTTTTATCGGGTGGTGTAGATTGAGTTATATTTTACTGAATGAGCATGGAATTAAAATTCAAGATGAAAGGGTACCAATGATAGGATTCGCTGATGACATTGCTATCCTGAGTGAAAGTAAAGAAGAATTACATGATCTGCTGAATTGAATGGATAGTCTAATGAGTACAGAATATGGACTGAGAGTAAATCGAAGAAAGACGAAAGAAAGTAGAAGTAGCAGAAATGAGAGTAGCGAGAAACGTAACATCAGGATTGATGGTCACGAAGCAGATGAAGTTAAGAAATTATGCTACCTAGGCAGCAAAACAACCGATGACGGACGGAAAAAAGAGGACATAAAAAGCAGACTAGCACTGGCAAAAGGGCATTCCGGGCATAGAGAAGTTTACTAGTATCAAACTTAGACCTTAATTTGAAGAAGAAATTTCTGACAATATGTTTGGAGCACATTGCTGTACGGTAGTGGAAATGAACTATGGGAAATCCGCAACAGAAGACAACCGGAGCATTTGAGATATAGTGCTGCAGACGAATGCTGAAAATTATGAGGACTGATAAGGTGCTGAATGAGGAAGTCTGCGCAAAATCGGAGAGGAAAGGAATATGTTGAAAACACCGACAAGGAGAAGAGACTGGATGATAGGACAACCGTTAAGTTCTCAGGGAATCGTTTTTATGATACTACAGGGAGTTGTAGAGATTGGAATACGTCTAGCAGATAATTGCGGACGTAGGTTGCAAGTGCTACTCTGAGATGAAGAGGTTGGCACAGGCGAGAAGTTCGTGGCAGCAGGTTCTGCTACCGTAACAGCAGCGTGATTCCGGACTGAAGCGCCTAGAACCGCTCGGGCGTAGGGAGGTGTTACACTGAATGAGTGCACGGAGCTTACTTATCGTCGGCGGGTTGCTGTTAATGCCGAGATATGCGGAGATGAGGTGCTGCACCGACACATTCAACTTTTCAAAAATGCGGTTAGGTTACATTACCTCTTCGTGGAGAATAACAGGAATCGACAACGAACTGCTCTGGTGAATTAGTTTCTGTCAGGCCAAAATATTTGCTGCACAAGCTGACCAGCGTTATCGGCAGAAGTGAAGTTTATACACCACGGCTGGAATTCATGGAGGAGACAAAATAAAGTTCACCACCGGCCGTCAAAGAGTGCTGTGAACCTTTACTCAGCTTTGCATCGGGAAAATCCATAACTGTCAATAAAGATCTTAAACAGCCCACGAGAAAGCAACCATTCTTAAAACACCATGTGCTGCTATAGAAAGATGAATGCAAAAGTAAAATATTGTGTTTGGTAGGAATCTGCATGCAAATGAGGAAGCAGTAAGTAAAAACCAGATACACAAATACAGTAGTATGAATCTCTGAAGATTCCACTCCTGAACCTTTCTTTTATTTCATCATTTCTTCTTCGATGTACAGTTGAACAGTAGGGTGGGAAATAATACATTCCTGTGTTACACGCTTTTTAATCCAAGCATTTCGTTCTTGTTCGTCCACGCTTATTATTCCCTCTTTGTTCTCGTACATGTTGTGTATTACCCGTCCCTCCCTAGAGCTTACCCCTATTTTTCTCAGAATTTCGACATCTTTCCCCATTTGGCATTGTCGAACGCTTTTTTTAGGATGATAAATCCTATGAATGTATCTTGATTTGTCTTTAGTCTTCATTCTATTATCAACCGCAACGTCAGAATTGCCTCTCTGGTGCCTTTACCTTCTCTGAAGCCAAACTGATCGTCTTATAACACATCTTCAACTTTCTTTTCCATGCTTCTGGGGTTGGGTTGTTTTTGGGGAAGGAGACCAGACAGCGAGGTCATCGGTCTCATCGGATTAGGGAAGGACGGGGAAGGAAGTCGGCCGTGCCCTTTGAAAGGTACCATCCCGGCATTTGCCTGGAGCGATTTAGGGAAATCACGGAAAACCTAAATCAGGATGGCCGGACGCGGGATTGAACCATCGTCCTTCCGAATGCGAGTCCAGTGTCTAACCACTGCGCCACCTCGCGCGGTTCCATGCTTCTGTTACTATTTTTGTCAACAACTAGGATGCAGGAGCTCCTCAGCTGATTATGCGATAGTTCTCGCACTTGTCAGCTCTTGCAGTCTTCGGAGCTGTGTGGATGACAATTTTCCGAAAGTCAGACGGTATATTGCCCGACTCTTACATTCTACACACCAACTTTAATAGTCGTTTTATTGCCACTTCCCCTAATGGTTTTAGAAATTCTGATGGATTTTTATCCATCCCTTCTGGCTTATTTAATCTTAAATCCTCCAAAGCTCTCTTAAATTATGATATTAATACTGGATATCATATCTCTTCTAAATCGACTCTTGTTTCTTCTTCTATCACGTCAGACATATCTTCCCCCTCGTAGAGGCTACGAAACACTTGCAGAAGAGACGAAGTCCGTCACCTCGGACAGAAGATCCTCAAGTGAGTGATTTGCTACAGAATCTTGTCAATCGGAGCTCCTTTGCTGATCTGCTATACTTTCTTCCACAAAAACCAAGACGCTAGAAGACTAATAAAAATATTCCATTTAGTCAGGATATTCGTGGCGATTTCTCCCCTCTTCGCCTTTGCGTAGGAGTGCGGCAGCAAGCTCTGCTACGCAATTTCACAACTGGGCCATCTTCACCGAAATCGCTTTCGCCTGCGCCGGCCGCTGGGAGGAAACGAGGCGCTTTTGTGCGCCGCCGCCACGGCTGCGCTCTCCGCGCCCTGATATGTGCCAGACTCACTTTATTCCTGCAGCTGAGCAGGCAGGAGAAGCCTTCTCATCGCCGGGGAAACCTGAACCTTTTAAAATTAACGGCGAGGCCGGAGCAGCAGCGCCCACAAACGAGAGTCGTCCCAGCCCCGCCGCCGCCACTGATACGTATACCGTCTGTGTGGAACGGCCGTCCCGCCTTTAACGGCCGCCTCCATCACGCCGAGGAAAACATAGTTTTATGCTAATTCCGGCTGCGAGCCGCCGCTCTCGTACAGCACTCACAAACCAGAGGCGTCGACCCGTTCGCATAAATCGACCCCCGTAAGTAGCCGACCCACATAGTGGGGGCAGGGACCCTCTTAGGATGCCAGCGTCTCTGTTGTAACGTCCCGACTGCTCTCATCTCCCAGGTACTGACCACAAGCCGAGGCACTCTGAGCAGGTAAGAGCAGCTGCATTGTTACTCGACTTCGCAAGAAATTGCTGCTCGTCAGAATTTTGCACAGTCCTATCTCGTATATAGTTGACTTGTGACTTTTTTGAAGCCATGGAATCTTCAGAGATTCATGCTACTATATTTGTATATCTGATTTTCACTTACTGCTGCCTCATTTGGATGCAGATTCCTACCAAACATAGTATTTGGCTTTTGAATTCATCCTTCTATAGCAGCACATGGTGTTCTAAGAATGGTACGCTTTCTGGGGGCGGCTTCAGATCTTAATTGATAGTTTTAGATTTTCCCGAAGATGAGTAAAGGTCCCGATGCAAAGCTCAGTAAAGATTCGCAGTAGACTTTTACGGCCGGTGGTGAACTGTATTTTGTCTCCCCTATGAATTCCAGCGGTGGTGTATAAATTTCACTTCTGCTGATAACGCTGGTCAGATCGTGCAGTAAATATTTTGGCCTGGCAGAAACTAATTCAACAGAGCAGTTCGTTGTCCATTGCTGTTATCCTCCAAGAAGAGGAAATCTAACCTAACCGCATTTTTGAAAAGTTGAACATGTGGTTGCAGCACCTCATCTCCGCATATCTCGCCGAAAACGAACGAACATAAGTAAGCTCCGTGCATTCATTCGGTGTAACAGCTCCCTACGCCCGAGCGGTTCCAGGCGCTTCAGTCCGGAACCGCGCTGCTGCTACGGTAGCAGGTTCGAATCTTCCCTCGAGCATGGATGTGCGTGATGTCCTTCGGTTCGTTAGGTTTAGGCAGTCATAAGGGACTGATGACCTCAGGTGTAAAGTCCCATAATGCTTAGAGTCACTTGAACCATTTGAACATCCCTACACAAATTAGTTAGTTAATTAGTTACATGCTCCATAGATCGTTTCAACGATTCTTTTACCAAAATGATGAGGAGCGAGACAGTTAACATTAGTGAACACATTATTATTTTATTCCTACTAATGCAACTGCTTTTAAAAACAAGGTTTTTTAATCAGTTTTTTTGTAGAAATTCGTCGCTGGACTAGAACGAGTTGTCCAGCAGAAATGACTTTCAGTTAAACATAAAACTTGCTTCGTATTTATCAGACATTTTATGTTACTGGGAAAATTGAGCACATTCACAGCCTAGCTGGCCCATGTATTACCCTGAGTTAGCTCTGGACGACTGTGTGAGTCAGCTACGAGGGGCATTCAATCATTCAATATGGTGTATTGGAATCCTGAATGAAATAAACATTTTTTAGCAAGAAAACGTAGCATTACATTTTTTTGTGCGCCCTAAAACAACAAAAAAACAATGCAATGCTACGTTTTCTTGGTAAAAAATGTTGGTTTCATTCAGGATTCCTATACACCATATTATTCCCCACATTGTTTGCTGCACAACCCTCTGTGCAATGCGTCGACCCTACGCAACCTTACTGGGAGGGCCTGCGTGCCTGCATGGTACGACTCCGCTGGTCTACGTCGCAGCCAACGTCTGTCTGCAACAATAACCTGCTCGTCATCCACGTACTTGTTCGCGCGGAGTACACTGTGGGCAGATGAAGAAGAACAGTCAAGTGAAGTTCTGTGAGCCCCTCTCGACTGCACAGGGTTGTGTGAGGCCTTGCGTTATCTTGAAGAAGGAGTCCGTATGCAGTTTTGTGCCAACAAACAGGCTGAAGTCATTTCCCCAGTTTCTCGAGCGTAGCGCAATACACTTCAGAGTTGATTACCATGATGGAGGCTACCGAACAGAATAATCGCTTCAGAGTACCAGAACCCCGTCGCCTTGACTTTACCGGTTGGGATGCGGCTTGTTCTTCGGGTAACAGGTGATGGGGTGCCACACAATGGATTGCCTTCTTGTTTCCGGTTCGAAGTGATGAACCCATTCCACATCGACTGTGACGAAGTTCGAGGAAAAATTGCCGCTATCAGCTTCGTAACGTGCAAATAACTCCGCACGGGTGTCCTTCGTTTCTCTTTGTGATCTTGTGTGGAATCCAGCGGGCACACACCCTTAATTACCTCAACTGGTGGACGAGTGTGTCAGCACTGTCATCCCGTAGTGCTCAGAGCCATCTGAACCATTATTTTTTCTTTTTTTTTTGCCGATAAAAATATGTGCTGAATTACTTATTGAAAGCTCTTCGTACATAAATTTCAGTAGAATTCAAGTAGCGTTCAGGGCAACAATATGCATGCGCTCTAACGGTGTAATAATTGAACCCATTGGCACCTCTACAATCAGGTCAGAAGTATTTTCTCCAGCTGTCCGACCACGTATAATACTACACGTCAGAAATCCACTGTTCTCTGCAGAGCTTCAAAATTGTTCTACTAGCCATACAAGACAGAAGATTGTGTCACTGATTACTTTTTTGTGATAATTTTCAGCTTACTTTACAATGTTATTTTACTTTATTTTAATTTTTGAAACCGAGTAAGTAAATGGAGCAGTTAAGAGACTAGATTAGCCCAATACTAAACAGGTTTCTTTGGTGTAATAAGAAAGAAGCGAGTCTGTTTCTCCTGGTTTGTATGGGTAAGCACTGAATCATGTCACTTCTCCTTCACGCACCGTCATTTCCGGACTATACACATTCCACAATGGTGGCTCTCCTGTACTGCTTTGTCGTATTCGTCGCTCTAAAATTAGTAACTTCAACAGGATACAGTTTATAATTATGCTAAAATTGTCCAAACATAGTTGGTATTTCATTACGTGATTATCCAGTTCATCTGCACAAAGTACTCTACTATAGTATTCACTATACACACAAGAGGCACAAGGAACGAGAGTCTTAAGCCAGACGGCTTCTGTCACGAAGTGTCACTCGACAATGAATTATGCAGGAAGCTTCCATGCGATTTCATGTCTTCAACATTTCTTCAAAAATTTCATGGTGACAATGTGCGAACTGAACTCTGGCATGGCAACACAGAAGCATACGGCATGCGAGGTGCACAAGTACAATACAACAGAGTACGTTTAGTGTCACCCTCCAAAACTTGCTACTCCGAAATGATTTCGGGAGGTAGGAAGACATGCAATGGCTGTATGCCTATGGTCAAGTATGTGCTAAATATCATCTGTGAAACAGGTGTATCTTTGGATTCGCTGCAACATTACCAATATTTCGTATACTCTGTAGAACTAATCTTACTTTCAGAATGAGATTTTCACTCTGCAACGGAGTGTGCGCTGATATGAAACTTCCTGGAAAATTATAACCGTGTGCCAGACCGAGACTAGAACTCGGGAGCTTTGCCTTTTGCGGACAAGTGCTGTACCATCGTTCTTTTCTTTTATTTTCTTTAATTTTCTTTTTTTTCTTTTTTTCTTTTTTTTTCCGAGAATCGAAGGATCAGGAAGAGGATGTAGCGGATTTCTCTATGTTGTTTTCTTTATTTATTTATTTAAGTTTTATAACATACTTAACTTTCTATTTTTATTTTGTATTGTATTTTGTTTCACTACAAAAAGATCCTACAACTGCCGCATCCGAGCGTCCGAGTCGTCTTCTCGTCTGTTTGGAAGGGGTTCCCCCCTATTCTGTCCGTAGAGGATTCTTCTTCATTTTCAGCTCTCATACCCGGAGCGCCCCAGTGAGCCGGGTGGCGGCTGAAAACTTTATGTGTCGTCATCAGTAGGGACCAAAAGTCGAGTGTGCTTTTGTGAGCATCGCAAAGTATGTAGTAAATGGCCATGCCTTTTAGTCAGTTAATGGCGCTCGACCTGGTTGATGAAAAGTATACGCCTTCGGGGTGCAATATATCATCAGGGGAGATAGACTTTGGCAATCGCCGCAAGAGTAATGCCGGCATGCGCTGCCTCAGTAGCCAGCACTCGCTGGTCACGGCACAAGTCAGGCGGTGTGCATCCGAGTCAGCGACTGAGCATGTCGGACACAAGGGGTCGTCCGTCAGATGAGTGGAATCTAGCCTCTGACGAGTAGCGAACTTCCCATTCACAACCACGTACCACAATGAACGCACCATCGTAGGTAGAAAAGACGTGTGTATTGCTCTCCACACCGTGTTCCAGGCAACTTCAGGATGTCTGTGTGCGACCGTATTGATAGGTTGCTGCTGTTGATAGAGGCGATAATAGTCTTTCGTACTGGGCATCCATGTCGTCGGAAGGTCTGAGCGTAAGTAGCTGAAGTCAATCAAGAATTCTCTTATATGGACGAGTGCCGGTTAAATGTGTCCTACAGAAACCGGGGGATGCAGAGGGGTGGTGCCACTTCCGTTATCAGGTTGCCCGTAAGAGTGGCGTGAGCAGAGGTCCACGTGCGACGCATAGTGTTGAGATAAAGCGATCGCGTACGGTTATAGACATCAATTAATTCGATACCGCCCGCCCGCTGCGGCAGTGTCAGGGAGGCGTATCGCACTTTAAAAACAAGGCCGGCGCTCCATATGCTACTTGATACCTGTCGGCCATCGTAGCCGTCAGAGGAAGGACATGCGCAAAATAGTTCAGTTTGTAGACAAAATAGGTGTTGACATAACATGTTCTGAGGAGCATATCCATGCGACGCAATTTGTTGTTCTGCATCAGAGCACGTGTCAGGTGTAGGAGTCGGCGGTACGTAGCTGCCGCCGTGCGGCGAACTTTGCTATAGAAATGCACTCCTAAACATTTGAGTACGGGCACCTTGTCAAAGGGCACAGCCGTTGCTTGGGGAAGCCCCCCTCCGACATCCATGTATTTTGTCTTCTTTACATTGATGACGCTCCCAGAGACCGCCCCGTACTGGCGTAGCCACTGAAGCGCCATATGCATTTCATCCTCTCATCTGGCCAGGAACATCACGTCATCGGCGAATGCACCACAACGAAATGCCTGTCAATCGATGCCGTAGAGAATGTAAAGCTGGTTCAAGCGCTGCCGCGAGTAATATACACTCCTGGAAATGGAAAAAAGAACACATTGACACCGGTGTGTCAGACCCACCATACTTGCTCCGGACACTGCGAGAGGGCTGTACAAGCAATGATCACACGCACGGCGCAGCGGACACACCAGGAACCGCGGTGTTGGCCGCCGAATGGCGCTACCTGCGCAGCATTTGTGCACCGCCGCCGTCAGTGTCAGCCAGTTTGCCGTGGCATACAGAGCTCCATCGCAGTCTTTAACACTGGTAGCATGCCGCGACAGCGTGGACGTGAACCGTATGTGCAGTTGACGGACTTTGAGCGAGGGCGTATAGTGGGCGTGCGGGAGGCCGGGTGGACGTACCGCCGAATTGCTCAACACGTGGGGCGTGAGGTCTCCACAGTACATCGATGTTGTCGCCAGTGGTCGGCGGAAGGTGCACGTGCCCGTCGACCTGGGACCGGACCGCAGCGACGCACGGATGCACGCCAAGACCGTAGGATCCTACGCAGTGCCGTAGGGGACCGCACCGCCACTTCCCAGCAAATTAGGGACACTGTTGCTCCTGGGGTGTCGGCGAGGACCATTCGCAACCGTCTCCATGAAGCTGGGCTACGGTCCCGCACACCGTTAGGCCGTCTTCCGCTCACGCCCCAACATCGTGCAGCCCGCCTCCAGTGGTGTCGCGATAGGCGTGAATGGAGGGACGAATGGAGACGCGTCGTCTTCAGCGATGAGAGTCGCTTCTGCCTTGGTGCCAATGATGGTCGTATGCTTGTTTGGCGCCGTGCAGGTGAGCGCCACAATCAGGACTGCATACGACCGAGGCACACAGGCCCAACGCCCGGCATCATGGTGTGGGGAGCGATCTCCTACACTGGCCGTACACCACTGGTGATCGTCGAGGGGACACTGAATAGTGCACGGTACATCCAAACCGTCATCGAACCCATCGTTCTACCATTCCTAGACCGGCAAGGGAACTTGCTGTTCCAACAGGACAATGCACGTCCGCATGTATCCCGTGCCACCCAACGTGCTCTAGAAGGTGTAAGTCAACTACCCTGGCCAGCAAGATCTCCGGATCTGTCCCCCATTGAGCATGTTTGGGACAGGATGAAGCGTCGTCTCACGCGGTCTGCACGTCCAGCACGAACGCTGGTCCAACTGAGGCGCCAGGTGGAAGTGGCATGGCAAGCCGTTCCACAGGACTACATCCAGCATCTCTACGATCGTCTCCATGGGAGAATAGCAGCCTGCATTGCTGCGAAAGGTGGATATACACTGTACTAGTGCCGACATTGTGGATGCTCTGTTGCCTGTGTCTATGTGCCTGTGGTTCTGTCAGTGTGATCATGTGATGTATCTGACCCCAGGAATGTGTCAATAAAGTTTCCCCTTCCTGGGACAGTGAATTCACGGTGTTCTTATTTCAATTTCCAGGAGTGTAGTTGGCAAAGGGCACCCTTGTCGCACTGACCGTCCAACAACAATGTGACCAGACTGGTAACTGTTGACCATCATGCGGGAGCGCGCTCCGTGGACCAGTCGAAGGAGCACCTGTGCAGGCTCTGGAGAGAGGCCAATGAGCTCCAAAACTGCACGTAGGAAGCCGTGGTCGAACCGGCTCAATGCGTGGTCAAAATCGACGGTGACAAGGGCTCCTCGTATTTTGCAGATCGCCGTCAAAGCAATTACGTCGCGGTATGCTCCTAACGGTGTATGAATGCTGCTGACTCCACCTAAACATGCCTGATCGGTGTGGTTGGCTTTCCCGATAGCGGTGTGGAGACGCGCGAGGAGGATGCGGGCGATGATCTTGAAGTCGTTGTTGAGGAGTGTGAATGGGCAAAAATCCTACTACCTACAACCACCATTCTGTTTCGGTACTGGGATCAAGATGCCGTCTGTGAATTCTGTGGGGTCAGTGAAATCAGGGCGGATCATTTCTTGAAACATTTGCAGCCACTTGTCATTCATAAGGTCACAAAAAGTGCGGTAGAATTCCAGGGGTAAACCGTGCAGCCCAGGCTTCGGTGCTCCACGTGCCAAGGCCGATGTCAGCTCGTCGGATGTAATGGGCAACAACAGAGTATCATCGGGTGCCATTTCCCTAGGGGAGGGATAATCGTGCAACAGCTCGTCAAAATCACGTACGTTTCGCGTATCTTCTATGTACAAGGTCCCATAGTGTCTGGCGAACGTGTGCGCGATGTCCGTCTGCGTCACTGCGCGGCCGCCCTCCTCCGTTTTTACCGCCGTAATGAGCTGACGCTTGCGGTGGCACCTCTCGTGCACAGTGTGATAGACTGATGCCGTTTCGTTGGGGATGCAGTCTTGCATTTGCTCACGGATGCGGACAACTTCTACCTGCTCTGCCCTGACGTGAAGTAGACGAACTTTGATGCGTTGTACGGACATCTGACGTTCGGAAGACGGCGCTTATGTCGCCAGCTCACGTAACGCTGTATAGTAAAATTGCGATGTTGTCCTTTGCCAGTTCGATCTGTCATGCCCGTAGGCCATCAGGGTCTATCGGTCGGAGTGCAGGTCTGAGACATCCCAGCCACTACAGCAACTTGGAAGCATACATAGGCAGGCACCTGAAACAACGACGCCACATGTCAGTAACTACTTACCGACACGCTTCCTCGCGAAGGAGGGACGCGTTCAGCGTCCACGGGCCTCTGCTGGGTCGAGTTGCCGGGGTAAGGTGATAGTGCAGATATACGCGAGATGGTCCGTGAAGGCTGTCGGCCAGAGTTCTCCATCACGGGTTGCTGTGCGGAGGGCACACGAGACGTATATCCGGTCCAGACGACTGGCAGAGTGGCTGCTAAAGTGCGTGTATCCCCGCTGGTTCAAAAATGGTTCAAATGGCTCTGGGCACTATGGGACTCAACTGCTGAGGTCATTAGTCCCCTAGAACTTAGAACTAGTTAAACCTCACTAACCTAAGGACATCACAAACATCCATGCCCGAGGCAGGATTCGAACCTGCGACTGTAGCGGTCTTGCGCTTCCAGACTGCAGCGCCTTTAACCGCACGGCCACTTCGGCCGGCTCCCCGCTGGTTCCCATGATGTGTCGTAGAGCGCGGGGTCACGTACCAGTGCATGTAGAGCCGAGCATTGTACGTAATGCGGTATCTGGTCCTCGGACCGCAGAACACTGTTAAAATCGCCGCCCACAATATATTGGTCCATATTTCCTTGCAATGGGGCTACTTCCTCCGAATAGAAAACATGCTTGTCACCACGGTGCGAATTACCGGAGGGAGTGTAGACGTTAACGGCCGGCCGGAGTGGCCGTGCGGTTCTAGGCGCTACAGTTTGGATCCGAGCGACCGCTACGGTCGCAGGTTCGAATCCAGCCTCGGGCATGGATGTGTGTGATGTCCTTAGGTTAGGTTTAAGTAGTTCTAAGTTCTAGGCGACTGATGACCTCAGAAGTTAAGTCGCGTAGTGCTCAGAGCCATCTGAACCATTTTTTGTAGACGTTAACGAGGCGGACTGAGCCAAGTGTGAGAGCGATGCCTCGTCCATTCGGCAAGTATGTCACGTCCGTCGCGTCTGTGCCATCTCGGAGAAGGATGGCCGTTCCTCTTGCGCCATCACCAGAGGGTAGGCTGTAGGTGGTGTAGCCATATAGGTCTAAACGCAGCTCGGGACGGACCTCTTGGAGAAGGGCAATGTCCAAGTCTGCCGCACTGATCATGTTGTGTAACATGCGGGTCTTGACAGTGGAGTGGACACCATTGACATTGACTGTTCCCACACAGTATGACGGCGACGTATCAAGTGGTGGAGGCAGTTTGCTGGTTCAAGCGCAAAGTGATCTCACACCCCACACAGCCATCCAGCCGCATGCCGTGCATTACTGTGCCGTATGATCCTCTGACTGGCAGAGCCCTCCGGAGTCAAAGTCAGCCATGGGCTCTGGTGGAGGTATCGATTTGTGCTGTGCATCATCGGCCTCCATATCGTGTGCCCAATCACCAAGAGAGGATTGGGAGGTCAGTGGTGGCTGGTCGCTTTCATAGGAGCCCACAGTTTGTGAGTCGACGCGATGCGCCTCGTTTTCGGGGCCACCAGATGTAGGAGAGTGTTCCTTATCTTCAGGCGCTTTCTGGTGAATGAGCCCACCGGAATCTGTTGCAGCAGTAGACGCGTCAACGAAGTCGATGTCTTCCACCAGCTTCACATCCCTGTCCCATTCTTCAACTGACAATGGCCTCATCTTGTTTTGCTTGGGTGATTTTTGCTTGCGGGTCCGAGATTCGACATCCACTGGAGGGCGGGGCTCGACACCATCTCGGTCATCGGGAATCCCTGTGCCCGATCCCGACAGTGACGGCGGCTGGGTGCCCATGACGCCGCGGTGGGCAGAGGCTGTAGGAACCTCTGCACCGCTTGGCTGCGGTGGCGTCGTCGTCGTCGTCGTCGTTGGCGGCACTGACACTCGGACGGAGCTCACAGCGGCTTGAGATGGTAGCAGGTTTTGATCGTCCATCAAATCATGTTGCGCAGCCTCCACATACGTTAGCGGGAGAGAGGTCATCGTGGATCGTTGGGGAAATTCATTCCGGGCACCTGAACGAGGCGGCGCTGCAGACACTCAGTTCTAACGTGGCCCTCCTGGTCGCAGCCCGAGCAGGTCCTCAATTGGCCGTCGTATATAACAATTGCGCGGCAGCCGCCAACAATTACATATGATGGAACGTGCTTCTTAAGTTTTATGCGTACTTCTCGTAGCCTGTTAAGGACAGGGTACGTTTCAAATGTATTCCACTTCTCCTCTGTGTGGGTCAGAGCTGTGCCATATGGCCTCAGCGCATCAACGATAAGGTTGGCGGGAACTTCGAACGGTAGTTCAAAGATGCGCACGGTATCCACCCCCAGAACAGCATGGTCAACTCCTACCACGCTCACTTTACCGTCTGCGTGACAGAAGCGAAAGCCGTTAGCAGATCGTTAGAGGAGTCTGTCGCAGGCCGCTTCGTCAATCAGTTTGAGGTACACTGTGCTGGATACAATAGACAAATGAATGTCTATCAGTTCTTGCGGTTCTATGTTCATGATGTCTCGAAAAAACCGTTCAATTTCATGGGCCTTCGGTCTCGTGTACGATGCGTTGAACGTTGATTTGATTGTATCTTGTCGATATGAGAACGCCATTGCGGGTCGGTACCGGTACTATAAGGCAATACAACTACGCAACCGGACGCTAATTGGTAAACAAACAACACCTGCGGGCCGCTGCCTGGCGCGCCGAGCGCGTCAACACGGTATCACGGCTGAGAGCCGACTTCTCATCTGAGCTACGCAGGCACGACTCACGACCCGTCCTCACAACTTCAATTCTGCCAGTACCTCGTCTCCTACCTTCCAGATTTCAGAGAAGCTCTTCTGCAGCGTTGCAGAACTATCACTCCTGGAAGAAAGGATATTACGAAGACATGGCTTAGCCACAGCCTGGGGGATGTTTCCAGTGCTAGTTCTGCAAGGTCGCAGAAGAGCTTCTGTGAAGTTTGGAAGGTAGGAGACGAGGTACTGGCTGAACTGAAGCTGTGAGGACGGGTCGTAATCCTACTTTGCAAGTGACCTCAAGATGTGGAAGAGAAGATGTGTTCCGATCAGATCAACGCTCCAAACTAATTCGTAATCTGTTTATTAAGTCCATCGATTGCCCTAGAAGCCCTTCTGTACTAATATTTTCCCGTCTAAGCTTTAAGCCTAAAAAAAAGGATTCATATTTGTTCTTCAATAATTAAGATGCATGAATGATACACTAACAAAAAAGTGTGAAAACAAATGCTCCAGATGACACAGAAGATATAAAGTACATAATACGAACACTGCAGAAGAAATCCTATTTTATAAGTACAAATTATAATTTCCTCAGAACAGAACGTAAATTAACATCAAAACTAGCAAATGAAATAAATGATTAAATTACTTCCACAAAACCTAAAGGATGACTTCCTCTTCATTAGTTACTGCATACTTTAATGTTTCACAAAAGAAAGATGACTTGTCACTTTATACGTAGCTTCAAAAACAAAACTTTACTCACAGTATAATGTTCTTAGCAATTATAAGTTCCTGTGCGTAAGGTGTAAGATCAAAAGTAAAAAAAAATTAACATGCCTTCTCCTTTAAGTACAAAGAGCAATCTCAGCTGTAAAACACTTCACTGTTTCACTAAAATGTGCTCAATATGTATGAAAGGTAATCTGTAACCACAAGAAACAGAAATCTTTAAATAACAGCTAAAATTGTAATTGGCAACACTGGTCTGAAAATGTTAAGCGAAAAAATTTGTGACTAATAATTGAGCAGAAGGAACGAAAATTTTATATAAAGGCAGTTACATTTGCCGCTTTTAGGCCACTGTTGTAAGGAGTTGGTGTAAGTATCACCGTGGAGCCCTTCTTTTTCACACTGCTTTTACCTTTTTTGAAGAGATGGGGCCCCTCTACGCCCGCACCAACTTGGTGACGAAACCAAAAGTTCTACTGTCACCTCCGTAAACATGTTAGTTATCTAGTAAGTGGATCACAGGATGCTGGGCTGTGATGTTGTCCGTGCGTCTGGGTAAGACTACGCATTAACACGGTCCATCAGGTGATAGATAGTGGACGAAACGCGAGTGAGGGTAGCGATTTGAAGAGCAGAGGGAAAAAAGTGCCATGGCTCGTGCCGTGGGAAAAAAACCTCTGCGACAGATGGATGGGTAGTAAGAGCAGTCGTGGCTTACTAGCTGCGACAGTTCATGCAAGGTTGGATTTGTTAGTGTTGGTATCATGCATCAATACCGTGACAAGCGATGGAGATGTGTCCCAGTTGCTGCAGCTGTTACATTCCTGGAACAATCAAGATCGTTATACAGTAGTGGGAGATCGGCAATAGATCATCTCACTGTGTGGGGGATGTGTGGAGCTTGTCTGCATGCAGTGTACGGTACGGCTTCCCTGTGTGGTGCCAGTTATTCGGCAGTGTATTTCAGCTGGATATCCAGTAATGGCGTCTGATTAGCAGGGGCTCGCCTGTACCGTTATGTTTGCGTATGCTTGACCATAGATGTTATGTACTTACAAGTATGTCTTTTGGTCTTTTATGTTTCCATCTATGGTTGTGGTCGTAGTTCCCCAGATTCAGAATAAACGGGTTCTGCGAATATCTGGAGTTTCTGTATAGTCTTGTGGTGAGTTTGTGGATTATCTCCGTGAGAGTCTCAAGTCGGTATTCCCGGTGAAGGTCCGCGATGCGTGTGTATCGTGGAGCATTGCTTATGATTTTGAGTACTTTGTTTTGTATGAGCTGCAGACGGCGCAGGCGTGTACGCGCAGCGTATCCCCAGACAGCAGCCGCGTACGTCATCAGGGGTCGGATAAGTGTCATGTACATGGACCTCGACACCCTTCTGTTCAGTGTGCTACGCCTGTTGAGCATAGGATAGGGCTGTTTGAGACTCGCGCTAGCTCGGTTGGTCATGTGTTGTATGTGGTCCCCCCAGAGTAATTTCCGGTCCAGCCAGACACCAAGGTATTTGACTTTCTCGCGGAAACGTATTGGGCGTGTATGTAGAGTTATTGGTCTGCAGTAGCGGTGTTTGCGCAGCTGCTTCGGTCTTCTAGTGAACAGAACGGCTTCGCACTTGTCGACGTTTACTCTAACACGCCATTTCTCCAACCAAGGCTCAGCCACTCTGAGTGCAGTCTGTAGGCGTGACGTAATGTTTGATGGTTTCCAATCTTGCGCAAGGATGGCTGTGTCATCCGCGTAGATTGCCATCGTTGTGTTGTGTGTGGTTGGGAGATCGTTTATGTAGAGGTTAAACAGTAGGGGCCCTAGGATGCTTCCCTGGGGTACTCCCGCGTGTATACCGTGTCGTGTTGATTGTTTTCCCTGCACGTCAGTGTTGAAACTCCTGTCTGTGAGGTATGAGTGTATAGACGCAGCAGCCCGTCGGGGAATCCCGCGCCGCTGAGTTTCCGGATGAGGCCGTTGTGCCATAGACGATCGAAAGCCTTTTCGATTTCCAGGAACACCGTCCCTGTAGCTTTGTTTATGCTGAAGCCATATGTTATATGTTCAACGACCCGTAGGAGTTGTTGTGTTGTGGAGTGGTGATTCCTGAAGCTGAATTGCTCCGGTCTCAGGATGTCATTTGTTATGCAGTGCCTAGTGATGCGTTTGAGAATCACCTTCTCAACAATCTTACTGAGCGAGCTCAGAAGGCTGATGGGTCGGTAATTTTGTGGGAGGCTGTGGTCTTTCTCCGGCTTCCTGAACATCAGGACCTTGGCCGTCTTCCAAAAGGCGGGGAAGTGTTCGTGTTTTAGTATGGCATTCGTTAGGTACTCAGTTGCTTTATCCGTGAACTCCTGGAGGACACGGTTGTGAATGCTATCATGACCAGGGGATTTCCTAGCAGCGGAATGCATTATAGCCCAGGAGACTTCGGCTGTGCTAGCATGTCGAAAGTCGTCGCGCGATGGTTGGGCTAGAATGCGTGTAACCTCTTGGTCAGTGGCAAGTATGAACACTGGATCCGATGGTACCAGGTTCGGTGTGAATTACGCTGCGAGTGTTCGGGCCATTAGATCTGCTTTCTCTTCCGCTGAGTATGCAGGTCCGTCAGGCTCTTGAAGCATTGGGGCGTATATTTTCTCCCTGGTGAAGTGTCGGGCTAGTTGCCACACGCCAGGTCGTGTGGTGTCCAGCTCTTCGAGTTTTTGGTTCCACTGTTGTATTCTATGTGTTTGTATTTTATCGTGTATGATGCCCTGTAGCCTGTTAATGTGCCGTTTGAAGTACGGACGCCTGGTGCGCTGCCATTGTCTCCTGAGGCGATTCCTCATTGAGATTAGGCCCAGGATTTCCTGGGGCAGGGCCGCACTGCGTTGTTGTGAGGTGCAATCAGGTAGGGTGCCTGCCATTGCGTCCTGGACGGCGTTAGTGAGGGTTTCTACTGCCTCGTCAATTTGTTCTGTTTCATTAATTTCTTGTATAGGTGGGATGTGGCTATCGAGCGTTTGCTTGAACAATGTCCAATTCCCACGCCCGTAGTCGAACATCTTGCGTTGTTCCATGTGCTGCAGTTTTTCCTCAATGTATAGTATTACAGGTTGGTGGTTTGAGGGCAGATCGTTTTCAACGGCAACGTTGAATGTCGATGTAATGCCCTTGATGAGGGCCATGTCTATCACGTCTGACCTGCGTCCCCTCTGATAGGGAATGTGCGTCGGTTCAGTAGCCAGACGTCACCGCAGAGGTGACCACTTTCCCCTCATTGATGCCATTACAAAAAATCTATATACCCTCTATTACTGTGACTGAAATTTCAACAGCTGAAGTAGGGTTGTGGAGTCGAGATACGGCACTGTCAAGTCAATGTCATTAACGTGAGAGAAGTCACATCTTCTCTCTACAATAACTACACGAACTGGCAACTTCAGTTACATCAGGATAAGTAAAATCTACAAAAATTATTATAACTCTGAGGAGAGTCACAGCAAACAGATTAGACCTCCTAGGGAGACTGGCCTCTCCAGCGAGAATAAGTTAAAGCATTTCCCGCGCCATATCAGCTGCTCATAGCCCCCAGGACTCCAATAGCCACCATGTGCGTCAAGGCCACTTTTCCCGGCTCTCCCCTACACTCCATCGGGGGGTGCATAAATTCTGTATGAGAGGTACAACAGCTACTAGAGGGCATTAGTGATGATTGTGTTTAGTGTTGTTACCCGCTAGGCCTGGTAGGGAATATAATGTGCGTGAACAACTCCCGATTTTCGGTGACTGCAGTCAAGGACACAGAGATTCCTTGTACTCGCGTGAGACAGCGTCATCTGCATCTTATAGAGACTGAAAGGGGCCTCGTCATATGTGTCCTCTTGGGCGGCTAGTCGGCTCGTGCAGCACCTAAACATATGGGGCACTCGGATATGACAGCGATGGACTGCATGAGCATGAGAGACCAAGCACACACGTCGTGTCGTCAAGGACACAGTTGACCACCAGGAAGATTACCGTATTGCGAACCAAGCACATCGCAACCCCTTCACATCTGCCCGTGCCACCCGATGAAAAGTAATGGACTCCCTGCGGCATCTCGTGTCATCCCGCAACAAAGTGGGGCAGTAGAAAATGTCCCCGACAAGGGAAATGACATTAGTATCACAACACAAATCACTGTGTTTGATGTGGTCCCTTCACTGGGAAGCACGGACTGCCGATGAATAGCACCCCATTGTGTTTAGCCATCATTAATTTTCTGCACTATCACGGATGACGATTGTCGACGAGTACGGTGGCGACTTGGAAAGTGGTCCAATGTTTCCAAAGTGGTGTGTTAGTGCCTGCGTCATTGTGTGGGGACCCACCTGGTGTGACTGGTCAGGGGTGGTAGTGACTGAGGGAACAAATTGGAAAATTGTGGTAAGGACTACGGGACCAAACTGCTGAGGTCATCGGTCCCTAGGCTTACGCACTACTTAATCTAACTTATACTAACTTACGCTAAGGACAACACCCACACCCATGCCCGTGGGAGGGAGGACTCTAACCTCCGACGTGAGGAGCCGTGCGAACCGTGACAAGACACCCAGACCGCACGGCTACCCCGCGCGGCACTGAGGGAACACTGCCAGCATAATGCTACATCAGGGACGTCCTGCGTCCTCATACGTTACCGCTCAGTGTTCGCCCACACATGGCAGGTGTCTCTCCGAAGTTCAAATGGTTCAAATGGCTCTGAGCACTATGGGACTTAACATCTATGGCCATCAGTCCCCTAGAACTTAGAACTAATTACACCTAACTAACCTAAGGACATCACACAACACCCAGTCATCACGAGGCAGAGAAAAGCCCTGACCCCGCCGGGAATCGAACCCGGGAACCCGGGCGCGGGAAGCGAGAACGCTACCGCACGACCACGAGCTGCGGACTCTCTCTGAAGTGTGTGTGTGATGTTGAGCTATTCTTGTGGCCAGGAACATCCTCAGACGTATTCCCTAAAGTGTGGCAGCAGCTCAATCGTCACCTTCTTCCCAGTGCCACTATCCAGGATACCAAAGATCAGTTCCAACAGCTGTGGCTCGTCTCATGAGAGGATACAATAACTTTATAACATCCTTCCCAACCCAAACAGTGCGTGCATTCTGACAAGACAGGCTGCTACGTTATGGTGACAGGTGGCCCATTCTACCGAGTTCTTTGTAAATTCGACTAGATTTTGCAGTGATAGACTCTAAGAACATATATTTTCCAAGTGTGTGCCATTCTACAGAGCGAGAATTAAGTCTTGCCCTGATTACAAAAATTTATTTCTACGGAACTATGCTAGATACATGTGTGTTCGTTGGTTTCCCGGCGAATATGCTGCTTGAAGGTCTCTCGAATATGCATCTGGATGGATTGATCGTTGTAGAACGTACCATCATCATCACATTACTCCTACGCTCACAGTAGGAATAATCTGATGATGATGTCACGTTACGCCATCGAAAATTCGTTCTACAACGATCAGTCAATCCAGCTGCATACCCAAGAGACTTTCAAGCATATTAGACACAGCTATGCCACATATTCCATGCAGTGGCTTAACTCATGACATTTTTATGGTTACACAGCTACACCGAGCGAGGTGGCGCAGTGGTTAGACACTGGACTCGCATTCGGGAGGACGACGGTTCAATCCCGCGTCCAGCCATCCTGATTTAGGTTTTCCGTGATTTCCCTAAATCATTCCAGGCAAATGCCGGGATGGTTCCTCTGAAAGGGCACTGCCGACTTCCTGCCCTAATCCGATGAGGCCGATGACCACGCTGTCTGGTCTCCTTCCCCAAACAACCAACCAACCAACACAGCTACATGTGCTCTGATAACATCTGATTCCTTTTTTTCTCACTCTCTTGTTACAGGTAGCGTAATTTAGGAGTCCTTCATGTCACAATAGCGTCTTTGAAGAAAGTGCAAGATTTTAAAGTCAGTTCGTAAGTAACTATGATCGAGATGTGAAAAGCATCAGGAGACGGTATGAAAAGTTTAAAGAGACTAGAATTGTTGGTGACAAGGCAAGGAGCGGTTGACCTGGAGCGAGTGACGACTGTTGATGCCGTGCGTGTAGCATTTCAACACAGCACAGGGCAATCGAGGCGTCATGTGTCCAGAGAAACAGGCTTACCTCAGAGCACTGCGCTGAAGATTCTACACAGACGTTTGCATTCCCATACATACAGACTGCAACTCCCGCAAGCTCTGAAACCAGGACATGTTGCAACCTAACTGTGCACGTCAGTTAAATAGTTTCAAAAAGACGATGCAACCCCACACACGGAGTCATTTGTTGGCTATTTTTCGGAAGAAACTTTTCCGGACGTATGGATCGGTAAATACGGTCCAACATCTCGCTCACTACATTCACTAGACGTAAACAAAGTTACGTTAAGGATGAAGTGTTCAGTTCAACGCTTCCAGATGCGCCTACTTTTGTGCCATGAGCACGGCATAGTGTAGCGGCGATAACGGAAAAGATGTTATCAAAAGCACGGAGAGGAACTGAGTATCGCCTAGACCTTGTCCGAGCAACAAGCGCAGCACATTTGGAAGGCACCCATAAAATCGTTTTGTGAGTTAAGCTACCATTTGCAACAAACTACATAGCTGCATCTATCATAATTCATTAGGTATATATATTTTTAATTGCTTTTTGTTCACCCTGCACTTTGATGACAAACACGCGAGACTAGTGAAAACCAAACATCCTTACAGCGTTACAATGGTCAAGGAATCCATAGGAGCTCTGTCTGGCTGTAAGAAATGACAAATAATAAATTTTGATGTATTTGAAATAGGACGAAATGGTATAAGACCTAACAAATTGTCCCTGTAATTTTAGTAATTCTGAAACTATATGATTAACTTCTACTGACGTTTTTGAGCTCTGGTTATTCCGCGCTTTTAAGTTAAAAATAAAAACAGTTTTGATGGCATAAAAACGTGTATTACAATGGTAACCGGTCTCAGCCTATTTGGTCTTCAGGCCATTTTCCAGCGGTGACAGTAGAGGTGGTGGACGGAGCAGGTACTGTCTGTAGAGACGAATGTCGACTACACACCAGACGGTACGTATTCCTTTCATCACCTCCGCCTGCCACCAGTGAAGAATAGTCTGATGATAGCCTGCTCTTCAAACACCATTGTAATAAATACTTATGTGATCAAGATTGTTTTAATTTCTAACTGTAAAGTATTTCACTGAGTCTGCTGTCCCTCCTGTAAGGTTTACGAAAGTTATTATTCCGTGCTTTATTCGATTGGTCATACAATTTGTGATCATGCGGTGTTCACGTGGATATTTACAATGTTAAAGATAACCTAACAGTACATATCACGTTTACGTCAGAACTGCTGTAACATTTCTCATATCACATTGTTAATCCAAAGCAGCTTTTTCCCGTTAGTTTATTCAGTTCGTGAAGTATGACTACCGAAGGTTTCCAGAATATTCACCTCCGGCTGCCATACTCTCTTCTCTAGACTGAACTTTTATAACGACACTGGAAAAGCTAGGGCAAAAACTCGAGAATATATTGGACCTTCCAAAAATTCGCGTTTCGAAAAATCCTTCAGTTTAACCACTGAAAAGCACATTTGTGGCAGTTCCCCTGGAAAAACCTATTTACTTTTAGGGTCAGGTATCAGGTAAATTTTTAAATTACCTAATCCGAAACCGAAGAAATAAACTTTACTAATCCAATATTACTCAATCCTTCTCCAGCTAATCAATAAAAGAAACACACTAAACCCACCCAGAAGCAGTTGCTCTTGTGGTTTTCGCGGAAAAAGTTTCATCTATGTCTCTTTTTGTTCCTGCTACCCACTGTTTTCATTGTTGTCTCATTTTTGGCGTGGTTCCTGACTTAGAGTCACAAATCAGAACACAAAATGTATTGACTTGTTTATAAAATGATCGAGACGTTGCTGAAATATTCATTTTTGGAGTTACTTTCAACGTGCATTAACAAGGTCACCACTTATCTTGCAAAAAGCTTTCACGAAGTTTTGTTATTAGTATGAGATGTACAATACTGTATTTATGATTTACGAATTATGTCAGTAGTCCGCCTCCGTAGCTGACGCCCGCACAGTAGCTTAGCATGATCGGTGGAAGTGCTGGCTGTCCTCTGTAATAATAATGAAAAAAAATCGAAGTGAAGTATTCAACGTTGAACTCGGAGGGATGTCATGTGACTTCGCCATGATCAAATGCCGAGAACAATGACAAAAAAAGTGGTCGGCGCAGAAGGCTGCCCTAAGGAGGGCCCGTGTTGGATTCTTAGCGCTGGGCCGGCCGTAGTGGCCGTGCGGTTCTAGGCGAAACAGTGTGGAACCGAGCGACCGCTACGGTCGCAGGTTCGAATCCTGCCTCGGGCATGGACGTGTGTGATGTCATTAGGTTAGTTAGGTTTAATTAGTTCTAAGTTCTAGGCGAATGATGACCTCAGAAGTTAAGTCGCATAGTGCTCAGAGCCATTTTTTTTTAACCTCTTGGCGCTGGCAAGGATTTTTGCTGGCTGGGATGACTGGTACAGGGTGCACTCACCTCCGCGATGCCAGTTGAGGAGCTACTTGATCGAGTGATTGCTGCTTCATGGAGCTTCACCGCCTGGCACGGAGTTCATTAAATACGTCAGTTACATTGTACGGCGTGAATCACCGATTATCAAATTTCCCAGTGCACCATTTTACAACATTTTGCTTTGTTTCTGCAATTTTTGGTTGTCAATAATATGAACCATTTTCAACACTGCCATGTTTAAATTCAGGCATCTACCTCTTAAATGGTAAAATTTGGAGGAACGCCTCTTGGTGAACGACCGTCAACCTGAATTTCCCTTAAAAATATACAGATCCGAACTGAGTTGTGGTATGACTCAACATTTATTAGCTGAAAAGTTAAGCTCACTAAATCAACTCCCTTCCTGCACTACACCGAGAAATTTTCACCTTGTCCTCGTTCTAGCTACGAAGAACGACACTTGCGGGAGACAATTTCGCCTTTTAGTGAGACGTCTTACGCAGAAACTCCTCCAAAACGGTGGAAATGGGCCAGAGAAATTCTTAATAGGAGATTGTCGCGTTGTACGTAGTTGCCTTTTATTAAGCCGTCCCAAAGGGAACAAGCAGAGGGGCGCGGCAATAAAAGCAAATTTGCGCGGAAAGTGCGCCGGGTAATGATAGAAGGATAGCGCGTTTGCAGCGCTGGCGCGCCTCGTGGGAGGCAGTAAAGCGTACTCCCGATATTACGCACTCCGCCGCCTTACGACGCACAATTATACGCGCGCAGCCATCTCGCCGCCGGCTTTATAGTCCATCACGGCTGTAATTAGTAGACGCGCTATCCCGGGGCCACACCTGCGGGCTGCTACGCCGCCGCCGTCTCGCCTCGCCCGGATGTCGCCAGGCGTCGCGACGCATTGCAGTCCGGCGTCGCCCGCGGTCGTGCAGCGACGGCTACTGTTGCGCGCGCGCTACCAGCTCCCGCGTGTACGATTGGTCGCATCGGTCGGTCGCGCCGTGACCAATTTGTAACATCGTAAATATAAGAATTTACGCACTGGTTCAGCGGCGAGAGCCTCCGAAGGCTATTCCAGTCCAGTCTCCAGCCGTAATTGTTCGCATAAAATCTGTAACGCCTCTAATGGCAGCTCTTGGCAAATGCTGTTTTCATAATTTAGTTCCGTCTGAAGACTGGGGTTCTACATTTACGATGGCTATAATCGTACTCAAGCTGTCAGCCGTGAGTGGCAGACGGACAGAAAGCTTACTTTTAGAGTAGTCGAAATATTTTCTTATCGACTAATTATACCGATGTTAGCTACTAGATGACATTACGTTGAAAGCAGCGACGCGGAAGAGTTCGAATAAAATTGGCGAGGCGCGGATAGGAGTCGCCGTCTGAGGGTTCTGTACAAACCTTACTTATTTTTAAGGGCTTCACCACTCTTCAGCGGTTACCCCGTATACCCACTGGCCAGCTTTCATGATCATGGCAGTCTTCCTCTTTCAGATCTCTCTTCCTCACAATTATAATTACTCCCGCTCACCCATCAATTTCGGTCGTCTGCGCTTCCTCCTTCCTGGCGGAGACCATTTCAGGATTCCTGTTGGAAGCCGTCCTTGCTCTGTTCGCCGTACCATTGAAGACCTCTATTCTCACTTCTTTAGGCAACGGCCTTGCCGCAGGGGATACACCGGTTCCCGTCAGATCACCGAAGTTAAGCGCTGTCGGGTGTGGTCGGCACTTGGATGGCTGACCATCCTGGCCGCCATGCGTTGTTGCCATTTTTCGGGGTGCACTCAGCCTCGTGATGCCACTTGAGGAGCTACTCGACCGAATAGTAGCGGCTCCGGTCAAAGAAAACCATCATAACGACGGGGAGAGCGGTGTGCTGACCACACGCCAATCCTATCCGCATCCTCAGCTGAGGATGACACGGCAGTCGGATGGTCCCGGTAGGCCACTTGTGGCCTGAAGACGGAATGCTATGATCACTTCTTTGAACGACTGGTTGTTCAATATCTTTTTTCTCCCAAATTTCCTCATTTCTTCTCGGCTCTGTCCTGGATATCCTGGCTGCTCTCCTCCCTCCGTTCATCTCTACTGCCTATACTCTGCTTCTCTGTCGCTCCCCAGGATCCATCCTTCTGCACCACGTGTTACTATACTTTCCATTACTGTTTGCAGAATTCTCTTCTTTGATTCTTTTGGTACTGTCCGTCAGCACAGAACACTTAGCATTTTAATTGCTCCTCTTGCCTGCTCGATGGTGCGTTCCACATCCGCTTCACGGCTTCCCCAGGAATGGATAGTCGATCTTAAGTATTTAAAATGCTTTACAGCTCTAATAGTTGCTAGCGGCAGTACTATATCCCTTACATCTCTTCTCACTACTAAATATTATGTTTTGTTCATATTTATTCTAAGCCTGCCTCGTTCGAAAGTTTCCATTAAGTTCTGTATCGTAAATATGACATCATCACAACTTTGTCCTATCAGAACTTTGACACCGGCAATCGATAATGAATAGATAGTACCATGCTGGAAAGGAATTCCTATACTTCCGCATGACTGCATATATCTGCGTATATATTTTAAACAGGCTCGGAGACGTACTGCAGCCCTGTCTAAGGCCTTTCGATGTCGGGAATGTCTCGCCCAACTTCCTCCACACTTTAAATAATGCGTACGATTGGTGGTATATTCTTCGAATAAAGGACATTTGTTGTTCTTCTATACACTCCAACGCTTCCCATGGTGCATTGATAGGTACAGAATCATACACTCTTTCTAAATTCACAAATATTAGGTGTACTTACTAACCCTCAGAAAACGCCTTCTCATTTACTTTCCTAAGGCTAAAAATGTGATTGATCTGAGACCACCCAACTCTGCAAAATCTTCCTGCTCCTCTCGCATTCTTCCCTCAGTCTCATTCCCCAGTTATTTTTCAGTACAGTGCTAGAAAGTCTGCTGACAGATGCCATAAAACTAATTCCTCTATAATTATTTGTGTGTTTCATATTTCCTCTTTTTATACGTAGCAGGTAAGTATGATTCACACCACTCTCTCGATATTTCCTCTCCCTCCACTATCTTACTGAACAATCCATGTATAAGTCTCACATTTAGGGGGGCCAAATTTGTACAGTTCCGTCACAACTCTTTCCGTTCCACTTGTCTTTCCATTTCCCGCCTCTTTCAACATCTATTTTTCTTCTTCCTCCAGTACGGACTCTGCATTACCTACTGTACTGCTTTTGTTGTGAATTTCTATCACGTGGTCTCTTCTTTTTTCTACAATCATTTCTTCAAATTGCTTTTTCCACTGTCCAACAGATATAAATTGTATTGTGGGTTCAGGAACATTAGATATTTACGACTTCCTTCTCATCCTCCATGCCTCTTCCGATCTCCTGTATCCAATGTATTGCTGTATTTCCCGACACACTCTTTGCGATTACTCTTCCTTACACTTCTCAGAGGTTAACCATATGTGACGTAGTTTCTATTTTTCCTTAACCACCTCCAACAACTCCTTGGCACCCATTCAATTTTTACTCTTGTATCCCTTTCCCTTCTAAAGCCTTCTCTACTGCTTCCTCAGCTGACTTTTTCAGAAAACCGTATGGCTCGTTAGCAGGCCAGTCCTCCTCCACTGGATCCACTCTTATATTTCATCTCTGCTAGTACAAACTTCTCAAATTTTCTTCTTGTAGCAGATGCATCATGTATTTTCGATCCTCTGTAGCTCTGCTTCTAGCATTTGCCTCTTCCTCCTTCTGTTTTGTTTGGTCTTAGTTGGAAAAGCAATTTTTGAAGGAACCGTAAAATGAACGGAGCCACACGATGTTCCTCTCTTCACCTTCAAATCTTGCTCCTTAATTACCCGCTGGTTTTAGGTTGCTTCAGGGTTTAGCCTGGGTGTACTTATGTATTTCCTTGTGCTGGAATTGGCCATTCGTAACTGTACACTTCTGAATGTTTCAGAAGTTAAACTCCAATCTTTATCGCTTTCTACATTCCCTACCCACGGTCCTACGTCATCATTTCATCGTTTTCCAAATCGTGCATTTAAGTTTCTCATTATTAACAATTCATTTTCATCTGGATATTCGTCAAATACTTCTTGTAATCGCTGAAGAAATCCCTTTTTATTCTCGTCAGGCGCACCTTCGTTAGGGTCATAATTCCATTTAATTACAGTTTTGTGAAACGTATTTCTATTGTTACGCTGATTATCCATTCATTTAATTTTTTACAACTAATTATTCCTTGTTTACATTTTCTTTTTATGATAACTGCTACTCGTGATTTTGTTCGAAGCGTCTTCCACTCCACTGCAAAACAACATATAGTCTCCAAGTACTTCTTGTCCAGATCCTTGCTTTTTCGTTTCTGTCATTACTAGGATATCCACTATCAGTACTTCCTCTTCTTTAATTATATTCTTAAATTTCCAGGTAACTCCTGTACTTATGTCCCGCGAACCAGAGTTCTTGTTCTCAAACAGAGTCGATGGCTTTTGATCCGCACAAACTTAATTATGTAGATAAACGATTGACTCATTCTGGGAATCAAGAATTTCGACGTTTTTGATACTGGCAAGATATTGGTTCCGTGATAGTTGAGAAGGCTTTAATTTTAGGTTTGAAGTCGGATAATAAATAACAAAACATACTTTTTCGTGTGATATAATTACAAATTAACGTTTTTGGATTTTCCTTTACTTTTACTATGAAAGCTTGCTGTCTCCCAGATTTTATGATTCTAGGTTAAGGTAGGCTTTGATGAGTGAGTTTGCGGGTATTAAAATGTGTGACATAAATGGCCATTTCTTTTGCATGAATTGACTTAGAGGCTTCATTTGCTTTACAAATCCAAGGGGCTATTGACTGCTGTTCGGTGTCACTGTATTTGATCTCGGTTGCTCATCTGTAGGTCTGTATACTTTTTCTTTTCTCTCACGGAAAATTGCTTAACCAAATCTTAATTTTACGAACTCACACTCTTGGAGAATGCTCCTTTGGCAGTTTCAGTAGTGATGCACGCTTCTTCAACTCCTCTGTTGTCTTGGAGGTAGCTGGTTTAAAAAATCTCTCCAAAATTTACAGTAAAACGGCAGTCATACAAATGGAAAATAATGTAAGTGTACGATGGCTGGTGGGTAAGAATGAAGTTACTGGAATTTTCATATAGAGATCACTGCACAATAGTCCCAGATCACGTTCACGTGCAGCTTATCGCCTTCTTTCGGAATTTCAAAGAGGCCGAATCATTGACGTGAAGGTTATGCGAGCATCACACCGCCAAGAACCCGTTCTTTTTTCACTGTGTCGTCAGTCCTTTGACTGGTTTGATACGGCCTGCCAAGCATTTCTCTCTTCTGCCAACTTCTTCATCTCTGAGTGGCACATGCAATCCACGTCCTCAATTATTTGCAGGATGCATCCCAGTCTCTGTCTTCCTCAACAATTTTTACCCTCAAAAATACAGCTCCCTCAAGTAGCATGGGAATTATTCCCTGATGTCTTAACTGGTATCCCACGATCCTATACCTTCTTCCTGTCACTATATTCCATACATGTCGGATTATACCATTTTCTTTTTACTCGTACTGTCCCACGATCCTATACCTTCTTCCTGTCAGTATATTCCGTACATTCTTTTCCTCACCGAATTTGCGGTAACCTCCTCATTCTTTTTATTTTGTCATCAGTCTACTGACTGGTTTGATGCGGCCCGCCACGAATTCCTTTTCTGTGTTAACCTCTTCATCTCAGAGTAGCACTTGCAACCTACGTCCTCAATTATTTGCTTGACGTATTCCAATCTCTGTCTTCCTCTACAGTTTTTGCCCTCTACAGCTCCGTCTAGTACCATGGAAGTCATTCCCTCATGTCTTAGCAGATGTCCTGTCATCCTGTCCCTTCTCCTTATCAGTGTTTTCCAAATATTCCTTTCCTCTCCGATTCTGCGTAGAACCTCCTCATTCCTTGCCTTATCAGTCAACCTAATTTTAGGCATTCGTCTATAGCACCACATCTCAAATGCTTCGATTCTCTTCTGTTCCGGTTTTCCCACAGTCCATGTTTCACTACCATACAATGCTGTACTCCAGACGTACATCCTCAGAAATTTCTTCCTTAAATTAAGGCCGGTATTTGATATTAGTAGACTTCTCTTGGCCAGAAATGCCTTTTTTGCCATAGCGAGTCTGCTTTTGATGTCCTCCTTCCTCCGTCCGTCATTGGTTATTTTACTGCCTAGGTAGCAAAATTCCTTAACTTCATTGACTTCGTGACCATCAATCCTGATGTTAAGTTTCTCGCTGTTCTCATTTCCACTACTTCTCATTACCTTCGTCTTTCTCCAATTTACTCTCAAACCATACTGTGTGCTCATTAGACTGTTCATTCCGTTCAGCAGATCATTTAATTCTTCTTCACTTTCACTCAGGATAGCAATGACATCGGCGAATCGTATCATTGATATCCTTTCACCTTGTATTTTAATTCCACTCCTGAACCTTTCTTTTATTTCCATCATTGCTTCCTCGATGTACAGATTGAAGAGTAGGGGCGAAAGGCTACAGCCTTGTCTTACACCTTTCTTAATACGAGCACTTCGTTCTTGATCGTCCACTCTTATTATTCCCTCTTGGTTGTTGTACATATTGTATATGACCCGTCTCTCACTATAGCTTACCCCTACTTTTTTCAGAATCTCGAACAGCTTGCACCATTTTATATTGTCGAACGCTTTTACCAGGTCGACCAATCCTATGAAAGTATCTTGATTTTTGTTTAGCCTTGCTTCCATTATTAGCCGTAACGTCAGAATTTCCCCTCTCGTCCCTTTACTTTTCCTAAAGCCAAACTGATCGTCACCTAGCGCATTCTCAATATTCTTTTCCATTCTTCTGTATATTATTCTTGTAAGCAGCTTCGATGCTTGAGCTGTTAAGCTGATTGTCCGATAATTCTCGCACTTGTCAGCTCTTGCCGTCTTCGGAATTGTGTGGATGATGCTTTTCCGAAAGTCAGATGGTATATCGCCAGACTCATGTATTCTACACACCAACGTGAATAGTCGTTTTGTTGCCACTTCCCCCAATGATTTTAGAAATTCTGATGGAATGTCATCTATCCCTTCTGCCTTATTTGACCGTAAGTCCTCCAAAGCTCTTTTAAATTCCGATTCTAATACTGGATCCCCTATCTCTTCTAAATCGACTCCTGTTTCTTCTTCTATCACATCAGACAAATCTTCACCCTCATAGAGGCTTTCAATGTATTCTTTCCACCTATCTGCTCTCTCCTCTGCATTTAACAGTGGAATTCCCGTTGCACTCTTAATGTTACCACCGTTGCTTTTAATGGCTCCAAAGGTTGTTTTGACTTTCCTGTATGCTGAGTCTGTCCTTTCGACAATCATATCTTTTTCGATGTCTTCACATTTTTCCTGTGGCCATTTCGTCTTAGCTTCCCTGCACTTCCTATTTATTTCATTCCTCAGCGACTTGTATTTCTGTATTCCTGATTTTCCCGGAACATGTTTGTACTTCCTCCTTTGATCAATCAACTTAAGTATTTCTTCTGTTACCCCTGGTTTCTTCGCAGCTACCTTCTTTGTGTCTATGTTTTCCTTCCCAACTTCTGTGATGGCCCTTTTTAGAGATGTCCATTCCTCTTCAACTGTACTGCGTACTGCGCTATTCCTTATTGCTGTATCTATAGCGTTAGAGAACTTCAAACGTATCTCGTCATTCCTTAGTACTTCCGTATCCCACTTCTTTGCGTATTGATTCTTCAAGATTAATGTCTTGAACTTGAGCCTACTCTTCATCACTACTATATTGTGATCTGAGTCTATATCTGCTCCGGGGTACGCCTTACAATCCAGTATCTGATTTCGGAATCTCTGTCTGACCATGATGTAATCTAATTGAAATCTTCCCGTATCTCCCGGCCTTTTCCAAGTATACCTCCTCCTCTTGTGATTCTTGAACAGGGTATTCGATATTACTAGCTGAAACTTGTTACAGAACTCAATTACTCTTTCTCCTCTTTCATTCCTCGTCCCAAGCCCATATTCTCCTGTAACCTTTGCTTCTACTCCTTCCCCTACAACTGCATTCCAGTCGCCCATGACTATTAGATTTTCGTCCCCCTTTACATACTGCATTACCCTTTCAATATCCTCATACACTTTCTCTATCTGTTCATCTTCAGCTTGCGACGTCGGCATGTATACCTGAACTGTCGTTCATTCATTACCTCATCAGTTTACCAAATTTTCAACATTCTTCTATAACACTACGTGTCAAATGCTTCGATTATCTTCCCTTCCGGTTTTCCCGCAGTCCATGTTACACTACCATACAGTGCTGTGCTCCAAATGTATATTCTAAGAAATTTATTCCTCAAATTGAGGCCTATTTTTAATACTAGTAGACTTCTCTTATCCAGGATGACTTTTTTGCCAGTGCTTTTTACGTCCTCATTGCTCCGTCCGTCATGGGTTAATTACCTGCCTACGTAGCAGATTTCCTTAGCATCATCTGCTTCCAATCTTGATGTTAGGTTTCGCTCTTCTCATTTCTGTTGCTTTCTTCAATTTGATCATTCCATATTCTGTACTGATTCGACTTTCATTTCATTCAACAGATCCAATAGTTCGTCTTCACTTTCTGCGAGGAAGGCAATGTCGTCAGCGAATCTTATCATTGATATCATTTCATCTTGAACTTTGATTCCACTCTTGAACTTTTATTGAGTCATTGCTTCTTCGATGCACGGATTTCAAAGTAGTGGTGGAAGACTACACCCCTGTCTTGCACCCTTTTTAATCCGAGCGCTTCGGTCTTGGTCTTGTACATATTGCATATTGCGCGACTTACCCTAAGGCAGGGCTTCCCAACGTGTGATCCGCGGACCCCTTAGGGGTCCGCCGGCTCTTTCTAGGGGGTCCGCGGTCACCTTTCACCAAATCGAGTAAAATAATGAGTAAAATTATTGATTAAAAATGTGAAAATCAAATTCATCACTATTTTTTTATGTGAAAAACACGAGTACTTTTACTTCAGGTCGTATTCTCAAGCAGCCTTTGCAGTTCCTAAGCTAGAACGCATACACAGTTAAGTGCCGGAGAATGCGGCTTCTCTGATCGACTGTTTCGCCACAATATGGGGGTCGTTTGTGCGCCGGTTCACGGCGCTAGATGCGCTGAAACCTTTTACGCATGCGCGGAGCGAGCTTTGTCCACCAATCTCAGCGGTCACTGGCGTGTATGCGGCCCCAGGCATCATTAAATGTTAAACTTGCTTTGTCAGTGCACTACCTATTTCATAAGTCGATTTTTGACCAGTTTATTACTTCTAACATGGATCGGTGGCTGAAGTCAGGATCATTGAAGAAGGGTGCAGTTTCTCCATCGCCTTCACAACCAGGGAAGTTTCCAGTTGAAATGAATGAGGAGGGAGGACGACCAAAGGAAGAACAACCACAAGAAGCTCCACAGCCGGATTTATTATGTGAGAACGCTGCCAGTACTCCATTGGTTGCAATATCCTGTGGAAGTGGAATAACCAAGAAGCGTAAGTACAACAAAAGCTATTTAGAAATGGGCTTTATGGAGACAAAGGTAACGTCGTGTGAAGGTTAATACCTTTGTCCCAGATGCACAATGACAAATAATACATACGTAGAATAAGATGGCTTGGTCGGAAGCTTAAGACCAAAACGGTTCGACCCTCAATTTAGGTTTCAAATGTGCACCAGACGTAGTAAGATAAGTACACCATTTCATGCTGTCGCGTAGGGACGACATTCTCTGGAAATATTTATATCGGTATATTAGCGGAGAAAGGAAGAAAATATTAAGGAACGCAAACATAATGTAACGTAAAAATTAAGGGATCAGGAAGTTCGTAACTGATAAAAAGAGGGCACTTGAAATACACTATCGCTTATAGCAAGCTCCGAATGAAGAGAGGACAGACATAGTATATCATAACACTGACCAGCCATAGCCGGCCGGTGTGGCCGAGCGGTTCTAGGCGCTTAAGTGTGGAACCGCGCGATCGCTACGGTCGCAGGTTCGAATCCTGCCTCGGGCATGGATGTGTGTGGTGTCCTTAGGTTAGTTAGGTTTAAGTAGTTCTAAGTTCTAGGGGACTGTTGACGCCGGCCGAAGTGGCCGTGCGGTTAAAGGCGCTGCAGTCTGGAACCGCAGGACCGCTACGGTCGCAGGTTCGAATCCTGCCTCGGGCATGGATGTTTGTGATGTCCTTAGGTTAGTTAGGTTTAACTAGTTCTAAGTTCTAGGGGACTAATGACCTCAGCAGTTGAGTCCCATAGTGCTCAGAGCCATTTGAACCATTTTTTGGGGACTGTTGACCACCGCAGTTAAGTCCCATAGTGCTGAGAGCCATTTGAACCATTTTGTTCAACCATGCCACTGTGACAGCCGACCTACTATAGATATAAAGCCGTTCAGGCGATAGCTGCATCACCTGGTGAGGAATGACTGCTAGTCTGACACACGCACGGTGCATGTAGTGTCAGTGAGTGTGGTATCCGGGTGTAGAATGGGGAAGTCGCGCGATCTGTCTGAATTTGACCGAGGGCAGATTGTGGTGGCCCGGAGGTTCGGCACGAGCACTTAGGAAACTGTACAACTTGTCGGGTGGGCGAGGAGTGCTGTGGTGTCTCCAACACGGAGCGAAACCCAGGTGAAGTCATGCCCAGACGTCGTGGCGCTGGGCGACCACCTGGCTGAGAAGACTGGTAAAACAGGGCAGGCGGCCAACTAACATCAGTATTTAATGCTGGGTAGAGTACAAGTATGTCTGGACACTAAGAACACCACACACACACACACACACACACACACACACACACACACACACACACACCTAACAATGAGCCTCGCAGCTGGCGACCCGTGCATGAGCCACGACGTCGGCAACTGCGACTGAAATGAGCAAGTGACCATCGGCTCTGGATGTTGATGCAGTGCAAGGGCGTGGCATGACATGATTAACCCCGATAGCTTCTTCACCATGTCGACGGGAGGGCGCCAAGGTAGGTGGTCATAATCTTCCGGCTGATCAGCATATATGTACCGGTATATTAATGCATTTACGTTAAACATTCAGCTGCAGTATAATAAGAACTTTCCACATCCTTCAGTGTACATAAACTTCACTTCTTAAGATTGGGCAGTACACATGCTTAAATTTTAGTACGCTGCAAAAATATATGTAATTTGCTGGTTGTGGCCTGGAATCGCAAACAAAAAAAACTCTCGTGGATGCAGTTATTTCTTTTATGCTAGCTGGTATTGATAAATATTTTCGATATTTGATATATATTTTCAAATATCCCCCACGCACCATGACGCTTGCCAAGGAAGGGAGGCGTGCGTGCTGCAGT